>NC_061116.1:127708139-127893826 GCF_002878395.1 Capsicum annuum | reverse complement strand
ACATCACACGGTACTCATAATCCTAAAGGAACACAAGTTAACCCATGACTAGTACCTGCTGCAATCACTAAATAACAATACTATAATAATGCAGAAATTTAGCTAAAACTGCCATAAGGTTCAAAACTAAATCAAATACTGATATGAAAATACTGAATACTAAACATCAAATAATCATATCCGAAAACTAAATAACTGTCTGAAATAATCTAGTCTGAAGAACCTCTAACTGGACTATCTGAATGCGGAGTTGATGGGATAAGCCCCCAACTAACTCCATCTACTAAAGTACTGATAAACTGAAATAATACTCTATCCTCAAACTATGATGACTCATCACTGAATCTGTTGCTGATAATCTGGGCTACTAAGTATGGTCAGGAGCCCATGCATCTAAACCTATGATATAAGATATCATAGCGCAAAAAAAAAGGTATGTGTCAGTACTTTGAATGTACTGGTATTCTAGGTGAGGTAAGGTTGAATGCATGGGTTCATATACATGAACAATAACTGACTGAATGATATGAATATAACTGAATGAGAGTACATGTATATCTAAAACTGCTGTAAATACTGATTATCTAATGTTATATGCATAACTAAGTATACAATGACTGATATTTCATTAACATTGGTTAATAAGTTCTGAAAATTGAATGACTGGTATCTGAGTTTATTGATACTGTATTACTATTAACTAAGTGACTATTTTTGATATTCCTAATTCTATAGAACTGAATTAAGTTCTATACTAGCTGGGTGACTGTATGTGACAGTCTTAATTCTGACTGAGCTAAGGTGCTCTACTGAGTCTAAAACCAAAACTGTAAGAGTGTTCATCTAACTGACATACCCTAATTGTGAACTAAGTTAGGGTCCAACTTGTGACCCTAGTTGGAAGGGTGTTAACACCTATCCAAGGGATACTAACAATGGCTATAAGTTAACCCTCTCTAATAGAAAACCCTTTCATCAACCCTCGCTAGTAGAAAAACTCATACGAGATGTATCAACCCTCGATTGGAAGGAAGATATCTCAACCTACGCTGGCTATGTTGTTCTGTAACGCAGGGATTGCTACTAAGGGTCAAACCCTTCACTGGTAGGAATGCCCTCATCCATGGGTTCACTCGATGCTGATTCCTACTCCCAACTAAATAGACTCTGAACTAATTTCAAGATAGTACTAGGCTTGAATGAACTGTTATTGATCAAACTATCTAACTGAACTGGATTGAGCTCACTGAGTTTTGATAACTAACTGAATATACTTAGTTCTATTAACTGGCTGAATATATTGAGTTTTGTTAAATGGCGGAATACTACTAGACGTAATATCACTGAGACTATTCTAAAACTACTATAAATGTGGGTAAACAGCTAGATTGTCGGGTATTAGATACCCTAGGACTCGATTGCATAAATTGTAAAACATAGCACAATCTTGAAAGCATGATAGCTAGACACTATGTCATAATTCACCCATATAGGCATTTTATCATACACTTGAATGGTATAAACTTGTATACATACTAATATGTTATGATTTCACCATTCAACTAACATAAACATTTTATCAAACACTTGGGGAGCACAATCTATGCACATAGTAATGAACAACATATAGGCATAATGATTACCAATCTCAACTTACAACTTCATGGGTTTTTTGACATAAATCCACATACTATCATATGTGTTTAATTAATTCACATGAAACTTAAATTAAATCATGGATTAGAAACCCAATTAACATCATGATCATAAAGACACTCAAATTCAACATGAAATTCATGGAAACAATCAAATTGTAGTTTAAAAGAGATTCTTGAATTCCAAGGGTGGAAGGAAACCCTTGGATGAACACCTAACATACCTTTATAAGTGAATTCGTGTAGATTGATGGTGTGTTATTGAATCTTGAATTTGAAATTGAATCCCCTACAGTTTATTCTTGAGAACTTTTGAGAAAGAGTGAGGGATTTTAGCTTTAAAGAGACTTAATCTTGTATTTTGGGGGATGATATAAGGTGGGGAAAGTACCCATATACCCCTTTAGACATGGAATTAATGACTGAAAATGTGCCCAGCGATGAGCAGACTGACGCTCTGTATCGATGTCATTGATGTGATGACCAACACGCCGTATTAAGTTCGCGTTGGTTCACTAAAATCTGCACCCTGAGGCTGGGAAAATATTTGTCAATGCGATGTATGATACGGTGCATCGAGATCGAGTCAACCCACTATTTTGGTCATCCAAACTTGATTCAAACAAGGTCTTAAAAATCTAAAAACTCACCCGGAGTGACTTATTGACACACCTGATCATGAATTAATCCAAGGATCGATATTTTAAGATCATAAGGATCATAAAATAGGATCTCTAACTTATGAAGGCTAAAATATTCTAAGTACAAACACTTAGCTAAAATTTCTAAGTCTGGGACCTCTTTTAAGCTTTACGGACTGAGTTAAGCTTAGGATTTTGTGGGGTCTTACATTTTGAGATATGATTGTATTGACTATTTTAGACCTAAGTTGTATTTATAGTAGCTCTGGTACTGACTCTACCAGTCGGGGAATGGTTTCCTATATTATAGTTACTTTAGACTATTTCTATTACACTGCTTATTTATGTATTAATTTTCCTATTTAGCCCTTTTTTGGGGCATTTCAACCAAGTTAGCCCATTGCAAATAGCTATGGGCTAGGTTTACACTTACCTTCTGGAGGGATAGAGTAGGTACTGTCATGACTCATAAATCGGGTCATCACAAGTTCATTCGATAGAGTTGGACTCTATGAAAATCTTAACTCATGTTTTTCACATATTTTAAGTCATGCCTTAAAAAATGAACCTCCAGTCGGAGAGCTACAAATAGAGTTGGCATCCCTATTAGGCTAATGCTATAGTTATTCCACCAATTCAAGTCACGAAGACTCAGAATTAACATTGCTCTAAATCTCAAAATATTGGTCCTGAGGATATACCTAAGCTATCTTTTCTAGAAAGATTTCTCAATACATCAATTGCTAATCCTCCTTGCACCGATGCTATAAATTCTCAATTTTGATAATATTTTTAGATGCTCATATAGCGTGAATTATCTTAATCCTACTATTTCTAACTCTCATGACCCCTCCGATACTTTTAGAATTTATGAGTTCCTTAAGATAAAATAACCAGATATAAAAATTTCATTGATGTGATCTAGAAATTCTAAAAGAGTTCCTCACGATAAAATAGCCAGATATAAAAATTTCATTGATGTGATCTAGAAATTCTAAAGAATTATGCATTTCATTTATAGAGGGAATTGAACTTGTCTCCCATAGTTGAATGAAGTTGCTAGTATTTGGTTTGACAAATAGAAGAAAACTTAGGCCTAAAGTGTACCACTTACAGTATGGGATAACTTTAAGGATGCATTTATTTACCACTTCTTTCCAGGAGAATTCAGGAAGGCTAAAGCAATGAGTTTAAGAGATTACAACAAGAAAAAATGAGTGTGAAGAAATTCAAATTCATGTTTAATCAAGTGTTCCATTATGCTCTAAAGATAATGAACTATATGTGTGCAATGATAAAAAAATATTTGTTTCAAGATTCTCTTCAATTGTTAATAAAAAATGCAAAGAGGCATTTCTTGTAAATTATATGGATACTTCAAGGTTGATAGTGTATGCCCAATAGTTTGAGGAAGAAAATATAAGAGATGGTAGATGAAAAGTTCAATTATATGATTTCTAGACCACCTTATCATGTTATGGGCTATTAGAGAAGATAAGAGTTGCAAGCCTATCTCCAAAAAGAGATTATTAGGGCTTGTTTCTTCTTTTTCTAGTGCACCTACATAAAAGATTAGGATCAATTTGAGTTTCCATAGTAGTCAGTGTTTTAAATTTTAGAGTTCATACTCTCATGGCAGTGTGGATCAGTGGTCTTTAACATATACCTTTGCAACACATGTAGCGAACTTTATCAAGGGTTATGGTACTTTGGAAAGGATTAATGTTATAAATATGGCTAGCAATGTCATTACAATAAGGGATATCAATCATTAACTAGAAATAAAGGGTGAGACAAGTGCCGAGCTACCACTTCATCTGCTCTAGCAGCAGGGGGTACTATTTCTCGAATATTTAAAGGTCAAAACCACTTGTACTTTATTAAAAGCCACTAACATTAAATGCTTCTCTAAATCTGATTACTGTTATTTTAAGGTTTTCTCCCATGATGTGTATATGTTGTTAGATCCTAGTAACATATTGTATTTTGTGAATCCTTACATTGTCATGATATTTTTATATACCTAGAACAAATTCTTGAGCCTTTTCTCTATTTCTACTTATGTTAGTGACATTATTACTAGATGAATGTATAGTAATTTTGTCATGATCGTTAGATAATATGATATGATGGTCCATTTCATAGAATTATATATGAACTTTGATGTACTTTATATGGATTGGATATGTTATTATAATGCTTTCATTGACTATATAACTAGAAATGTGACCTTACAGCTTCCTTATGAGTTATTTCTTATGTAGGAGGGTAGTCCAGTAGTTTATAAAGCCAAATACAATCTTATCTTATGTTTTATAAAAATATTTACATGGAGTTTATTTGCACCTAGTTTGGGTGAAAGATTCCAAGGTAGAAGTTCCACTACTATAGTTCATTAATGTCATTAACGAATACCTAAAAGTATTTTCGTAATGATCTTCTTAGAATCTATCATATGGAGGAAATAGACATTCAAATTGATGGTCCCCATGAAAAAAATCTATATCTATTCCACTATGTAGAATAGCTCTTGTAAAGTTGAGATAGTTGAAAGAACAATTGAAGTATCTCGTTGACAAAGGATATCAAAAATATTAAGACCGTGAATATTTGGATCAAACTAATGACCCGGATTGACATTAGGAGTTTCCTATGATTTGGCAGGTTATTATAGGTGGTTTATGAATGGATTCTCATCTATTACCATAGAATTGATAAAGCTGAATCTATAAAAAGCCAAATTTTAGTGGTTAGGTGCTTGTGAGAAAAGTATATAGGAATTGAAAACCTAAGGGAATGGATGGTGTTTTAGGTCTTTTATGATACCTTGGCAGTCATTCTCAGTAGTGTATTAATTTAGAAAGGTAAGCACATAGATTATGCCTCCGGATAGCTTTAGAACCATTAGAATAATTATCAAACTCATGATCTGGAGTTGGCATATATTATATATGCTTTAAGAATTTAGTGACATCATGTCTAAGGTGTGCATTCTTAAATATTCACAATCACAAAAGCCTACAATAGGTTTTTATGCAAAAGGAATTGAATCTTAGGCATGTAAGGTGGCTTGAGATTATTAAGGATAATGATATGATAGTGTTTTATTTGTAAGGGAATGTGAAAGGTCAGTAGATTTTCCATTGGAAATCTCTCCGTGTGGATAAACAGAAGACATGACTCCTAAAAGATACTCATCAGCTTGTTAATTTATAAGGTCAACTGTCAAACAAGGGAAATGGTGGTTTGGTTATTGAAAATTTCTTACTCATCTTTAGTGTTTGAAGTCGAAGAGATGTGGAATAGTGAACATATTTTGTTGAAACTAAATGAGAAAGTTCTACTATAGAAATTTATAGCTTTTGAATAACGTGGAGACGGTGTCTTGGGTTACCAAGGGAGATAATATGTTTTGATTTTAATAGGATAAAAGACTAAATCATGATAGAGGCACACTATTCTAGATATTCCATTCATCAAGGCTCTACAAAAATGTATCATAATTTGAGGGAAATTTATTAGTAGAACAAAATGATGAAGTACATTATTGACTTTGTTGTTAGATGTTAAAATTGTCTTTAGGTTAATGTTGAGAACCAAAGACCCAGCGGTAAGGTTAGGATATAGCCCTTTTATTGATGAAGTGGGAGATAATAAATATGGATTTCATAGCAAGTTTACTATATACTCGTAGTCAGCATGACTCTATTTGGGTGATTATATGTCGAATAACCAAGTATATCATTTCTTTCCTATTAAGATAAAAAATTACTTGAAGGATAATATTGAATTGTATATTCAAGTAATATCTAGATTACATGGATGTCTACGTCAATAATTTAAGACAATGGTAACAAATTTATCTCACACTTTTGGAGATCTTTTCAGAAAGGGTTGTCTACATAGGTGAACCTTAGTACCTCTTTTCATCCTAAAATATGTTGGCAGGTTGAGTGACTATTCATACATATAAAGATATTTATATCACCTGTTCTTTCTTTTAAGGGTAGTTAGTAATACCACCTACCTCATAAAGAGTTTTATTTTGAAAATAAATATCACTCAAATATATAAATGGAATAGTTTAACCCTCTATAGGTTAAGGTGAAGGTCCCTTCTAGGTTGGTACATAATTGGTGAAGCTAATTTATTGGATCTAGAATTAGTTGATCAGGTTATGGATTATGATAAGGTTATTAGGTAAAGGTTAAAGACTGCTTAGTTATACTAGAAATTGTATTCTGACATAAGACATTGAGACTTAATGTTTGAAGTGAATATTTGTGTGTTTGTTGAACCCAATCACACACACAAGTGTACGTGGTCTCACCAAGTAATATAGTGACCTTTTACATGCCAAGTATTGATCTCTTAGAGACATGTGTTAACAATTATCCCTAACTAGCTCAACTATTAACATTAACTCTGTGCTAACATAACTAAAAGTAATTATAAGTTAAAACTATGAATAAACTAAATAGTGAGATAAAGTAAAGGTTTGAATAATTAATGGGGAAAATCATGGGGCTATGGAACAACTAACAATCATATTAATCTATAAACTTAGCTGGTTAGGTTGATTATCTTGGTAGTTGTCTAACAAGGTTCATACTATGACCATGGCCTTCCGAACCTCTAATCAATTATCTAACTTAGCTCCACAACTACATCATTGATTGTGGATGCAATAACTAAGTTAAATACATTCATATTTCTTCCTGTACTTGAACTAAATATATAACATATGTATATTTCTATCCTAAATTCAAATTATAACTTCATTCAATTGGAAGATTACAATTTTATTCTACCTATCCCACGTTCTATCCTCGTGTTCCACCTTTCCAGTTCACAAGATGATTATGCATATATTCGAAGGGTCGTGAATCCTTAAAATAGTGAAAACAAGGATGAATAAACAACAATAACCTAGTCAATTCATAACAATAATACACATGTTTTGGGCCTTAACCCTGGAAAAGGGTGTTAAGCATATCATGGATGTAATCGTAATCACAATATATGAATACATTTTAAAATCCATATGAAAAATCAAATGGAATAAAAACCCTATTTTAATTGTTCTCCATCCTCCCTCAAAGTACCAAGGTCGCCTAAGGTGTGTAACATAACAACTAAGTATCCTATTTATACTTGGACCAAAGCTGCCAATTTTTACATAGGAGCATGCCACAAAAATATCATAGCTCCTAGGGTTCATGGAACTCCCTAATCATGGTGAGGTACTTTAATTTGTCATTTTAGATTCTCCCAAGGGTGTGGAATGTCCCTAACGGGGTGCATAAGGTTTGTCGCACCCCAATGACTTAAAAACATCAATTTTTGGTCGTCTTATCCCATGTGTTTGTCCATCCTTTCAAAACCTTGTGAGTTTGTTTTTACTTGATTTACATCATTTGTATCATCCATATATAATCATGATCGACTAACCAATCATCCTATAGCATCAAACACCATGAATTAGATCTCAAAACACATACAACTCTTCTTCTTGATAAATAACTCTAAACCCATGTATTTTACACTTGCACTGGTAAGTGAACATGGTGATTTTGAAATCAAATGAAAAGGGTTTTGTTGCCTAATGATGAATAATGTTGACTTTTTCTTAGACTTGTGTTTATACATGTTATTATTGATAATTTGCATATGTGGGTACTTATTATATGTGGTATAACATATGGGACTTGAGTAACCCTAATCTTAATAATTTCTACCATGAATTTGGTCTTGATAAAGGTATGCACATAAGGTGTTGGTGAAAATACCTAGTTACATATTGATGATATTGTGACCTAGGGCAATGGCATAGTTGATGAATGCTATGTTAAAGATATTGTTAGCCATGTTATGTGTTAAAGTATCACCATGTTGGTTTGATGGCTAAGAAAGAGGTCCAAGTCTATAAGTGTGAACTTTAATTATGTATGAAACTAAAGTATGATATAGAAAGGCTAATGAAGCTTGAATGGCTTGTTAGGGTCTTGATAACTATAATTTGAATTAAATGATAATTTGAATAAAGGCATTGGCCTAATAAAGTGGTTAATCGATAAATACTCCCTTGAAGATATTATGGCCTCATATGGTGTTAATGTGTCTAAATGGTTCAAGACCTTAAATGTGAAATAGATTATATGGATTTTAATACATGAACTAAAAGGGGTTAAGAATTCAAATGTCTTTTAATAATAGCAATGAAATGACTAGTGGTTTGAGTTTCTATTCTGATGAATGGCTTGTAGTTCGAGTCTCTCGCCCATGGAAATAAATAGTGGTTTGAGTCCCTAGTCCAAAGAATGGCTTATGGTTTAAGTTCCTTGGCCAATGATATGGCTTGTGGTTTGGGTGCCTCTCCCAATGAAATGACTAGTGGTTTGAGTCCCTAGTCCAATAAATGGCTTGTGGTTCGATTCCCTTACCTAATGAATTGCTTATGGTTTGATTCCCTTGCATAATAAGAAATATTGAATCTATAAGTGTGTAAGGTCAGAGTCATTCACCTCGGGACATGGGAATAAGTGAAATAAGAATACTTACTAAGTCTTATTTCCTTTGTGGCATTATATGAATATATTGTGCATGTCTATGTGTGATTATATATTTAAGAATATAATTAAAAATGATGTAATGACTTGGCTTTAAATGATTATGTTATTTTATCCTTTTTCTTGAGTTATATATTAGCACTCCAAAAGCTAACCATCTCTGGATGCTATATCCCCACGCGACATAGGGACTGGAGCATCATCTTCTATTCTTGTGTAGTGATTAGGTTATCGGAGTGATTTATGCATTGACTTTGGAGTGGTGAGCTTCCTTACTTCAGAAGACAATCCTTCTTGGTCTCCTATCATTAGACTTAGTCTTATTTTGACTTGGTTTATCTATTGTTAGAGGTTTGTCCTGATATATATATATATTTCTAAACATTAATTTGTATAGTGGTATTGTGAATGACTGTGGACTTGGGTGTAATGGCTTGTTTGATGAATCTAATGAGGTTTTTATACATGGTTAAGTTATGACTTGTAGTATGCTTTTTTCTTTCTTATCTTTTGGTTGAGATTCGTTCGACCCTTGTGGTTTATATTAATGATTGTGTTGGTTTATCGGGGAGACCTCCTATTCATGTAGTCTTAAGGTTCCCATACGACATGGATTGATTTGGGTCATGTCAAATATGGTGATTGATCCTAATTCAACCATTGTTAGACTAATCATAATACAAAAGGTGTCTTCACCCTAGGCTGTTGATACAATTGTCAGGGAAATTATTACATTATTGAGGGATAAATTAGTATAATTTTCTCGTGTACAGGGAAGGAAATTTTTTGGTAGATTGTCTAGCTAATTATGCCATTGATGAGGAGATTTTTGTCTCTTTTGAGGAGTTCCACCAGTTGGATGCACAAGCTAGAAATCTTATCAATGTTGATAAAGCTTAGATTCCTTTATTTTAGAGTAAAAATCCTTAATTTATGGATATGCCTCTTGATAGAATCTTTCATAAGCAAAATATTATTATCATGGGAGGGATATATGTTCTATCACCCCCTAGAAATAAAGCGAGTAATAGGGAGATATATAAGAGACTTTTCAAAGGGGTTAATACCTGAGAACCCAGAATTCATTATTATGGGAGGTGATGGAGAAGATATAATTCATGCCTTCTGGATCTGCGGTGGAAATAACTAAGAGTTAGTCGACTCTTTGGAATTTAAAAAGGTTCAAATTAGTGTCTATAGACACTTTATAATGCGTTTTAATTAAAGGTTTTCCTGTTATTTATGGAGATTTACTCCTATGTATTGTGTCTTTGTTGTGTATATATCACTAATGTTATTCTCGAATCACAGCAAAAAAGGATAAGCTATATTTTACCTATCTTCATTGTTGCATTGTGGTATTTCTAGGGTGTGGGGATGGTTGGTACAGCTCCTAATGCATTTCGGTGTGATTTATGCAAGATTGTGGTTATTGTGGTTCTAAAGGCTTTATAGTTGACTTTGGTTAACATTTATCATCTATGTGCTAGATGGCAAAACAGACTTCACCAGCAGATCCAGAACGTTATTTTAGGGTAGTAACATAGTTGTTTATGGGTTTTATATCTTATTTTGATCCTTGATTTGAAATGTTTGGAAATTGAATTTTGGGAATCAAATTTGTGAAAACAATGTTTTTACAAAAAATCTAATATTTCCATTGAGTTTGGAGCATCAAATTTGATAGGGTAGCATAGTTGTTTGCGTTCTTGAGATTCTGAATAAATCCTGAGGGATCCACAAAGACTTGAAATTTTCCAAGTCTCCAAAACTAGTGCACCACTCAGCTGATGCAGCTGCTAAAGTGCCATTTTGGCCTCTTTAGTGGTAGGCGCTAAAGCAACACTTGACCGTTTAGTTACCAACTTCAGCTGGACAAGGGCACTTTAGTGGTTCCTTATAGGCTTTAGCGGTAGGTGCTAAAGAGAACCTTGTCCACTCTAGCATACTGTCACACATTAACTAGTATTTTTCGGCGATTTCTTCTATTTTTAATCTTGGATAAGCTCTAAATCTCTATTTCAAATATATTTCTTCAATTATTATCATTTAGATTTTATTAAAATTTGAAATGGAAAGTGGAATTTGAGAATTTTGGCTTGGAAGGCCTAAATTGGTATTTTCTCAATATAAACCCCAAATTCAACCTATTTTCATTTGGGTTTTCTTCTACGATTTTCTTCAATCATTGGAAATAAATTTTTTGACAAAAATTTTGATTTTACCTTTCTTTTTTGAAAACCCATTTTGGGGGTCTGTTTTGACTCCAACTCAAAAATAGGCAATATGGGTATCATTGACTTTTTTAATGCATAGATTCTATATCTCTGAATTTTAGGTTATTTTAAGCTCATTAGTGGGGTGTAAGCTCAGTGTTGAAGGCTTGTTTGTACCGATTTTGATATTTGAGGTAGGTTATAGTGTAACTTTTTCTAGACTAGGCTGAGTAGTTAATATTTGTATGAAAATCATGTTATGGGTGTGGAGAATCAATCATAGAAATGCCTAATAATATGGTGTTGTGCCCGTATAGGGGCCTATGTTTTTATTTTATGGTACTGAGACGTTATCTGCTATGTATGACCATGTGGGGTCTTGCATGATGTTGTTGGCCTTATGTATGTATATTTAGTGGTATCTTTCTGGTGAATGGCCTAAATTAGAATTTATGTGGTATCAATGGCATTTTTTTCTTCGCTCTAATGGCATGTGGTTGCATTTAATTCATGGATTATTAGCATATTAAGTGGATTTTGGCTCAAATAGTTGGTGTATTTGTTGACTTTGGCAATTCTCATTATGGTTGGTTGTGAGCATTACATCCTCATATTATATGCACTTGTGAAATATTAATACGACTATGGAAATATTGGAAACACTGACTTGTGACATCTATAGAGACCCTTTATCAAGGGATGTGCTAAAGAGAAGTCATGGATATTGGTATTGGATATTGGATCGTATATTAGTAGAGAACCCCCCATAAGTCCTTCCTGGAAGCACAAATTGGTAGGTGTATACAAAGGTTGTGCGACAACCTTGAGCATCACATCATCATCATCATCTTCATCTTCATCCCATTCCATACATTTGTGCTCATTCTGTGTTGTATTATTGTCCTTGATGTGATATTTGTCTATTTTTAATACTTTCCTATACTTATATTTGGTATACGTGTATATGTGTGATTTTTTCTCAAACTTATTTATATTATATATGTATACTGGAGAACTGTTAGTGGAGACGGTGTGGGATACCATAGTATGTATTTTATATGATTTATTTTCTACTTAGCTCAGTTGACTCCAGAGACGTCACATAGTGCTTAAGACTTTGAATAGCCTCAAGCTAACCTTATAAGACTTCTACTAAATCTGAAACTCATAATGGAGAAAATATAAATATAAAATCAATGCGAAGTCTGTCTGATCTAAGCTGAAATTATCTAAACATAGTATCTAAAAGTATTAGACTCAAAAGTCTGGACAATCAGTACTGGAAATATGAATTATATCTACCAGTCTGACAAGCCTCTACAACTAACATGTAGAGAGCTATTGGGACAAACCCCCCAGCTGACTCGAACTGACTGAAAATACTGAATCAACTAATCTAATAAGCTGAAAACTGAATAACTGGGTACCCAAACTATGAGGACTCACCAACTATTGAGATGTAGATGAAGGTACTCGAAATCACTCACGTTGTTGAAATTGAGCACCTAAACCTATATTATTAAACTATGTAGCACATAGACATATATGTGGATTAGTACTTATGAAATGTACTGAGTATGTGGGGGTGAATGCATACGTAAAACAATATCTCAACATTATTACAAATTCGTAAAAGAATACATGCTAAGTGTAGATGACTCACATTAGCTTGAATATCTGAAAACGGAGAATCATAATCATGAGTAGTAAAGCTTGTTGTATAAATCTAGTGACTCATAACACTTAGTTTTAAAAGTTTTACTTGTGTTCTATCTTTAAATCATGTGGCCTAAGTGTAGAAAGGACTCACTTTTATATCTATAAACTGAAAAATAAACACTAGTAGCTAATTTCTTATGTAAAGCAATATCTGAACAAAGTTGTGAGCCTGTACACTTAGTTTCTAAAAGTTTTTCTGTTATGATTACTCTTTTCTGTAGGGAGGTTCTTCTAACCGACATACACTATGTGAGCTATCATAATGTCCAACATCTAGTTCCCTTATGGGAAAACCTCATGTTGGGGAAAGGTATCATACTCTTGCCACAGAGTATAACATAAGCTAAGTGATCACATCTGTAACTGTCATTCATATTGAAATGGGAATAATCTAATAATCTGAACCTATGTTGGCTGGTAGTTCTGGGGCATATAAACATACCCAAGTTGGAGCTAAATACTACTCCCTTTAGTCTGTATGCTCATTCTGTAGGAAATCCTCTTTTAAAACTAGTATAAGAGTTTATAATGAAAACTACTTGTGTATCTGTTTACTGTAAACTGTAACTAAAATGTTAAGTGGATTCCATATCTTAGCTAAGGATCAAAAAGATCAAATCTTGATTCAAAATCTGAATAGAAACTAATAACAGGATACTTAAAACATAGTAAATCTTGAAATATCAACATTCAAACTAGGGCTTAGTAACCCATGCATCAAGTTCATGCCAAATCATCATAAAGTTCATGCTTGATAATGAAAATCTTGAAAATTCAATTCAAATCTGGATAATAATGTCACACGCATAAAAACACGAAAGTAGACATGCAATTCAACTTCTAAAACAATTGTAACATCATAATCTTCAAATAGTGATGAATGGTTATAAACCCTAAACTGAAATTCATATAATTTCATGTAAAATCAACTTTAAAACTAATTTTGGGCACATAGATGAAAATATTATCCTTATTCATAACCCCACATACCTTAATTGATGAATAGATGAACAAGTTTGAGCTTTGAGTTCCTAATTGTGCTCTTGAAGATAGTTTCTTGAAGATCATAAATTTGGAATCTTGAATTTTGGGTTATCTTACAAAAAGAATGGTGGAATTTGGATTTCTTGAGGTTTGAAATTTGAAGTTCTAGGGTTTCTTGCAGAGGAATTTTGATGAAAATCAACATATTAATCTTAGAATAGGTTTAATCTCTTATTTTACACGATTTAGGGGCTTGGGAAAAGATTAAATTGCCCTTTTGAAAATCAAGTTCGGAACTAGAATCCTGATTTTGAGCCTCAGCGCAATGCGGCACAATCGCAATGGCTCACTAGAAAAAGATGAGTGATATTTTGGGCTCTAGCGCGATGTGGTACTATCACATTGCGTCACTGGAAAAGGAACGAGTGTCAAATTGCACTCCAATGCGATGAGGTATCTGATCCATTGCAATTTTTGGTGCAACACTGGCCAATTGCGGTGGGCTACTGGAAACGGATGAACGGGATTTAGGACTTCACTGTGACACGGTGTAATCTTGGTGCTTCACTGATAAGAGGACGATTACGAATTCGCCCTCCACTGCGAAGCGGTGCTATTGCGTTGGCCTACTGTTTCTCACTAAAAGTTCTATAACTTCCCACCTGATTATTAGATTAAGACGAAATTGATATCATTGGAAAGATAATTCAATTATCTATAATTGGATGGGTCTAGATCTAGGAAATTCTACTCGTATCAAGAGTTATACACTTTTAAATTTGATCCTTGACAAACGGAGCTAAACAAAACTAAGAAAAGTGTGGGGTATTACAATATCTCCCCCTTGGGAATATTCATCCTCGAATGAGACTAGTCAAACTGAGGATATTGAGGAACTGAGACTAGATACTAACATGCACAACTGAAACAAAACTGCATGACTAAATCTAAAATGTATTGAGCTTCTGTACTAATTTATGAATGCATGAATTGACATGAAGATAATCACATGACTGAAACTGGGACTGGAAAAGAATTGAATTAAGGAAGACTGTTACCTTAGGATGAATCTGAGTTTGTGGAGAAGAGGTAAGGATACTTGGTTCGTATGTCCGCTTCTATTTCCCAAGTAGAACCCTCAACAGACTAATTTCGCCACTAAATTTTGACCAAGGAAACTTCTTTGTTCCTTAGGATACGGATCTAATAATCAAGAATCTCTACTACAAGTTCTTCATATGAAAGGCTATTCTAAATATCTGTTCATTCCAGAGGGACTACCACAGTTGAATCATCCATACACTTCTTCAATAAATATACGTGGAACACTGGGTGAACTGATGACAAGTTTACAGGTAGCTTAAGCTCATACGCTACCTTCCCCAAACGACTCAAAATTCTGTAAGGACCCACATATCGGGGACAAAGCTTTCGTTTTATTCCAAATCTCTTCACCCCCTTCATGGGTGAAACCTTCAAATGCACAAGATCATTTACTTCAAACTCAAGATCTCTCCTACCTACATCTGCATAAGATTTTTGTTAACTATCAGCTGCTTTTAATCACTCTCGAATCAAATGACCTTTCTCCGTAGCTTCAAACACCAATCTGGCCCAATCAAAGTGGCCTCACCCACTTCAAACCAATCGACTGGTGATCTACATCTCCTCCCATAAAGAGCTTCAAATTGGGCCATCTGAATACTAGAATGGTAACTATTATTGTAGGTAAACTCGATAAATGGCAAGTGGTCATCCCAATTGCCTTTGAAATCAAGAACACATGCTCTGAACATATCCTCTAAGGTCTGAATGATCCTCTCTACCTGACCATCTGTCTGTAGGTGAAAAGCTAAACTGAGACAAACTTGGGTACCAAGACCCTTCTGAAAGGCTTTCCAAAATTAAGAGGTAAAATGAGTACCCCTCTCTGAAATAATGGACAAGAGAACTCCGTGTAATCTAACCAACTCTCTGATACATAGCTTATCATAATATTTAGCTATGTAGGATGTGTGAACTGGTAAGAAATAGTCTGATTTGATCAATCTATCTACAATAACCCAAATCGAATCATGTTGTCAATGCGAATGGGGTAACCCTATCACATAGTCCATGTTCACCTCTTCCCACTTCCAAGTGGAAATACCAAACTCATGTAACATGCCACCGGGTCTTTGGTGCTCTACCTTAACCTACTGACAAGTTGCACACTTGGCTATAAATTTTGTGATATCTCTATTCATACTACTCCACCAATAGACTTCCCACAAATCACGATACATCTTGGCGGCTCCTGGGTGAATAGAGTAACGTACACCATACACTTCTACCATAATCTGCTGCCTCAAATCGTCAACACATGGCACACACAATCTACTCTGGTATCTCAACACACCATCTCTCCCTTGGGAGAAAACCTCTACCTTTTGGTCTTTAATTGAACCCTTCAGTTTGACCAACCGGGAGTCCTTAGCATGCTTCGCTTTTACTTCAGAAACTAGAGAAGATTCTAAACTACTCTGAACCCAAATATTCCCTTCAGTCAACCAACCTCACACCAAATCTAGCTAACCGGTGAACTTCTCAAACTAATTCTCTCTTATCATTCTCTATATGAGCAACAACACTTCCCATAGACAGTCTACTATGGGTGTCTACCACTACATTGTCCTTGCCCGAATGATATAACACACTCATGTCATAATCCTTCAATAATTCTAACCATCTTCTCTAACGAAGGTTCAACTTTCTCTGCGTAAACACATATTGCAAGCTTTTGTGACCCATGAATACATCGACATACACCCTATAAAGATAGTGCCTCTAAATTTTCAATGCAAACACCACAGTAGCTCGCTCAAGGTCATGGGTAGGGTAGTTTTTTTTGTGAGGCTTAAGTTGTCTAAAGGCATAGGCTATAAACTTACCTCTCTGTATCAAAACACAACCTAGAACAATTCTAGAAGCATCACAATAGATAACAAATCCATCCATATCATCAGGTACCGCTAAAACTGGGGCTGAAGTGAGTCGAGTCTTCAACTTCTGAAAACTCTTCTCATAGGAATCTGACCAATGAAACTGAACTTTCTTCTGAGTTAATCTAAACATAGGGGATACAATAGTTGAAAAAACCCTCAACAAAAAATCTGTAATAGCCAGCTAAACCCAAGAAACTTTTGATGTATGATGGAGAGATAGGTCTAGGCCAGTTTCTTACTACTTCTATATTTTGGGGATAAACTCTAATGTCATCAATGGAAATAATAAGACCGAGGAAAGCTACTGATCTTATCCAAAATTCACATTTGTTAAATTTGGCAAACAACTGGTGATTCCTATGAGTTTGCAACACAAAGCTGGTCTGAATGATCATCCTTACTACGAGAATAGACAAAAATATCATTGATAAAGACTATGACAAATATGTCCCAAAACTATTTAAACACTCTGTTCATCAAGTCCATGAAGGTTGCTGGGGTATTTGTCAGCCAAAAAGATATGACTAGAAACTCAAAATAGCCATAACGAGCTCTAAAAGTTATCTTTGAAATATCACATTCCCTTACTCTAAGCTGATGATAGCCGAATCTAAGGTCTATCTTTGAGAAGTAACTTGCACCTTGGAGTTGGTCGAATAATTCATCAATCCTAGGAAGAGGACATTTGTTTTTTAAGGTGATTTTATTTATCTGACAATAGTCAATGCACATTCACAAAGAACCATCTTTATTTCGCACGAATAGGACGGGAGCGACCCATCAAAAGACACTGGCCTTATGAAACCTTTATCTAAGAGGGCTTTAAGTTGCTCTTTTAACTCCTTAATCTTGATTAGAGCCATACGATATGGAGGAAAGGAGATGGGCTCAGTATCTAAAAGAAGGTTAATACCGAATTCTATTTCCCTATTAGGAGATACCACTGGTAAATTTTTGGGAAAAACTTCAGGAAACTCATTGACTACACGGACTGACTAAACTGTTGAAGCCTTGAACTTAGTGTCATTGACTCGAACTAGATTATAGATGCACTTTTTTGTTATCAACTTTCTGTATATAAGATAGGATATGAAATGACTCTTGGGAGACACTGAATTACCTTTCCACTTAAAGACTGGCTAATCTGGAAACTAAAAATTTACCACTCAAGTGCGACAATCTATAGATGCATAATAAGAATGGAGCAGATCCCTTCCCAGAATAAGGTCAAAGTGGACCATATCTAACTCTATTAAGTCTGCTAACATGATTTTATAAAGGACAGTGATAGGATACTTTCTATAGATCTGTTTGGCAATAACTGATGCACCCACTCGGGCAGAAACTGAGAAGGGCTTAAAAAGCTTTGTAGGACCTACTTCAAAATTTACCACAACTAGTGGAGTCACATGGGTTCTAACAACACATAAACATTAATATGAAAGAAATAAAGCATACCAGTAGCAACATCTGGAGAACTCTCCTGCTCCTAACAGGATAGTAAAGCATAAAATCGATTCTGGCATTGGTTGCCATTGGTAATGGATGATGCATCCTGAGGAGATACCGGGTGATCTAGAAAAGCTGGTGCACTAGTAGCCTAAGTCTGGGGATGAAAATTCCTATTTCCCTGCTTAGCATACGGACACTCTTTGATTCCATGACCCAACTTACCACGACCATAACAACCTTTCTATCCCAACAAGCACTCACCAAGATGAGTTTTACCATACTTAGCGTATAAAGGATAACTAGGTGTTCCACTCACATTATTTTAAGATCTGGACATAGAAGTCTTACCCCACTGCTCTTGTCTAGCTCACCAACTGATGAATCTAACAATATATTTATGTCTAGGTCAAGATTTTCTACAAAGGTGTGAGCTTGAACATTATTTGTCTGATGGTGGGAGGGAAATCTCTAAGATGAGATTGGAATCTCTCCCATGCTTGATATATTTTTTACCAATTTTCTTCTTAAAACTTAAAATCTCACTTTTCAACTTTGTAGTTTTTAAAGATAGGAGGAATAGGATCAGAAACATTCTCACAAGGTCATCATATGTTGCGATGAAATTGAGTGTTTTTGCCTTCAACCACCTTTATTCCTTCTCCTAAAGAGAAAATTAGAAAAGTGTGAGCCTCACATAGGTAGTTGAGATTCATGTGGGTATGTATGTGTCACTGATCTCCAATGAAATCTGAAAGTGTTGTTGTGGATCATCATATGAGAAACCTCTAAACTACCCATTAGTGTGCAACAGTTTGATACAAGAAGAAAATACAAAAATGGAAATGATACAAAAACAAAGGATAAGACTAAATACAAAGACACAAAACAAAGAAACAAACAAAAGGTTAGATAAATTGACACAAAGAGATAAAGAGAGGGAAATCAAAGGGTATATTAAACCCTAAGACCTTCCTATAAAATACCACAAGAACCAACCTCTTATGAGGACCTCACAGGAATAGAATCCAAAGCAACCCAGGTGTCTCAACAATCTATAAGGCTCCCAACAAACTTTAATAAAATACTCTCAAGTTTATACATTCATCATTATTCATCAACTACCTAAAAATGAAAAAGGTCCTGACTATTTATAGGCCATAAGGTTATTTATTACAACTTGGTCCCAAAAGTGACCCTAAATGTTAATTGGTCCCAAAAGTGACCTAAAGCCAAACACAATGCTATCTAGTGGCTCCTATACTCTCCCGGGGCTCAAGCTATCATCCAAATACAATGTTGCTCATTATTTACTAAATATATATCATCAAGTGTATCTTCACAATCTATCCTTCGATCACATATTTGCTCCCCTAGAATGACCAAGTATTTGATCCATAGATGTGATCCTTGAAGCATATATCTCAAAAGAGTGGAGCCAATTTGGCTTGTATCATCCTCCCTTTCTTGAAGAGGATTTGTCCTCAAATCCAACTCCTTTATCAACTTTTTGTGGCATATTTCAAGTTTGGAATCCTTTAGTAAGAACTTTGTTAGACCTTGAAGATTTTTTTCATAAGTTATACTCCTTGTATTCTCCTTTGAGATTGTATGTTAATGAACCGGCACAAATGAAGGAGTGATTCAAGGCAAAATACTAGTATCATGGTTAGGGAGTAACAAAGTTTCAATATTGGAATAGTCCTTGTCAAATTGGATTTAGAGTTACTGGACTACTATTTGTGAAGCTTGAGGTACAGTGGACTAGGGTGAGGGAACATACTCTTGAGGTTTTGGGGCACAATTTTGATGGCTTTCCCTCTTATCTTCAATAAGTGTCATAGTTCTGCTTGCTCTATCGATACTTTATTGTAATCCCATGATAGCTTCCCAAAGAGTATTAAATTAGGCCCGGCTTAGGATAGGTTGAACCTCAACTCCCGATGCCATGGTACCTATCAACAAGACACTTAACACGACTAACAATCAAGTTTGATATTAGTAAAATCAATTCTCTCTATCCAAGTGTTTGGATTGGTTCAAAATTTAGCTTAACTTATTGGCCTTGGTTGCTTATAGTTGGTCTAGTTGAGAAAGGAATGGATGACTCAAATAAGAAATAAGGACTAGAATTCAACAGTTAAACTAAGAAACAAAAGTTAAAATAAAGAAAATCACAAGGAATTAAAACACAAAAAGAAGAACGGACAAGAACTAATTAAACAACTAAGTAGATTATAGTTTAGTTGTTAATTAGTATCAAGAATTAAAGAAATGAAAGAAGGAATTAAGAGATGAAATTAATGGATGAACCTGATTTAATGGAGTTTTTGAAGTGTTGGAATGTGTTTTAGTACTTGAATTTATGTGGGAGAAGTGTTGAAATGTGTTTGGGGGCGTTTAGGGTTGTTTTGGCATTCAATTGTGTGACCTGCATTGTGGGCTGCATTTGGGATCTTCTGCAGTATGTGGGACACAACCTTGGCCTTGCCAACTATCTTGGGGTGTGTTTGGGATATGGACACAGCTTAGGCGCACCTCCAAGGGACTTGCAAAGCAAGTTGGCCACCCCTTGGTGCTTGAATAGACTAAAATGCCCTCCAAATGGTCCCCCTTTTACTCTCGTTCGGAATATCCTTAGGATCTTCTTAGATGCCTTGGTTCTTGAATGGACGAAAATGTCCTCCAAATGGTCCCCTTTTATACTCTCTTTTGGAATATCCTTAGGATCTTCTTAGATGCCTTTAGACAAACATTTTTTCACCACTTTTCTTCCTTATTTTTGGATCAAACATCCTCATTTTGTATAAATTTCAGATTGAAGATTCGAAAGTCTTCAAGAATACCAAGAACACTAAATTCTTCACCCAAGCTCGGAATGAGTTGAAATTTTGAACGTAAGCACTTTTCAATGATCTAAACTCATTCCCAACAACATTTTTCCCAAATTTTCTAGATTTTAAACCCTCTTTACTTCCTTTAAGTTCAAGCTCTCAACAATAGTAGAACACTTAAAATGGCTATGATTAAGCTCAAATTTGAAACCTGCACCCTATAGTGTTAGAAAACACAAATATAACACTAGATACACAAGAAAAACGCAAAATCAAAGACTCAAAATTTGACCTTGAGTCAAAAACGTGAATAGTGAATTTTTTGTGATTTTTTTATTTTTCAACACAACGAGACCAAATATTGAATTCATGAGAAAAAATCAAGTTTGGCTATGATACCAAATGATACAAGACAAAACTACAAAAAAATGAAAACAACACAAAAAAGAAAGAAAACAATGAAATGAAACAAGTAAGGATAAAAAGAAAGATAGATTGATTGACACAAAGAGATAAAGAGAGGACAACCAAAGGGTATATTAAACCCTAAGACCTTCCTATCAATTACGTATATTAAACCCTAAGACCTTCCTATCAATTACCACAAGCACCAACCTCTTAGGAAGACGTCACGATAATGGAATTTCGAGAAACCCACATTTCTCAACAATCCATAAAGCTCCCAACAAGCTTCAATAAAACACTCTCAAATGTATACATTCATCATCATTCATCAACTACCTAAAACTTAAAAGGGTCATAGCTATTTATAGGCCACGAGGACATTTACTACAACTTGGACCCAAAAGTAACCCTAAATGCTAATTGGGTAAAAAGTGACTCAAAGACAAATATAATGCTATCTATTGGTGCCTATGCTCTCTCTAGACCCAAGGTATCATCTAAATGAGAAGTTGCTCATTATTTACTTAGGAGATCTCGTAAAGTGTAGCTTCTTTCCAATCTATCCCCCAGTCATGTATTTTCTCTCCTAGAATGACCAAGTCTTGGATTCACGATGTAATCCTTGAAGCATAGATCCCAAAGGAGTAGAGCCAATTTGTCTTGTATCATAGTTGCACCATTTTCTTATCAACCCCCTAGTTTCAATCTGTATATTCTAGAGGTGACATGGTAGCGAATGGTATTTCCACTTCACAAACTATTCTTTCTGCCATATTTGTCAAAACAACTTCGTCCTGTTGAACCTACTTGATTGGGTAGAGAAGATCAAACTTCCCTCCAGCTGATATAAGTGTCATTCAGGTTCATAATGTAGGTCAAATAAATTCCTACCCCTTGCCAACTTCTTATAAGGACAAGCCTAAACCCGCAAAATCAATAACTAAGACCAAGTTTTTAGAACTTGTACAATAGAACAATAAAACTAAAATTAGAAATTTGCTAATTTCTCTTTGGTAGTGGCTCCAAAAACTTTTTGTAACAAAATGGACTAGATCTCCTCCATGGCACGAATTTGACTACGAACACCATTTTCCCCAACTGATGTCCCATGATCTAACCTTTGACATTCATCTTCAAAAGTTGCTAATCCAAATCCATTTCCCACATGCAAAGATACTAATTATGTATGTTACTTCATAGATTCTATTTTATCAAAATACATGAGAATTTAAAGAAAACTATTCTAGAACTAAGATAATATATTGGTAGAAAATGGCACCTGGATTTATAAATATGGCCAGGATCACTCACTGAATGGAGAAACACTATCGGTAGAAAATGACACTTGGATGTATAAATATGTAATGCCATGCAATTTTCAAGCCTTAGAACCTTCATGGGATAGGCCACTAAGATAGTTTTCCAATGCATCAAACCTCATCTTGATCTGAGGTCATGGCAAGAAGTTATGAAAGATTTCCCTTAAGAGCTTGACACACTGCCATGGCTACGACTCAAGGTAATGAGTCGTTACCACTCGTGATGAGTCATCATGAGTGAGTCTTAGTCATTTCAGTAAATCTCTCAGTTGTAGTCTAGTGACTACGACTCCTTATGATGACCCATAATCAGTGGCTATGAGTTTTATAGAGGTGCATATAATCACTATAGTGTGCTCCTCAAGATCCACTCTAGTGGTTACGAGTCCAGCGTGTACTCAAAGTCTGACATTACGAGTCGTATAGTGGACTCGTAACCTAACCAGTGTGTGACCCAGGAACCCACCCTCAGACTATAATTTCGCCTAATGAATCATAGTCAATCCCCATAAGTCGTAGAGTGGTGAGTCATAGTCAAGACAGTGAAGGTACCAACGTACGACTCATAACCAATCGTAGGATGAGTCATAATGAATAGAGATCAAAAATCTCAACATAATTTTATAGAGTTTTTTTGGGTAAGTTCTGCCCTTTCATCACTTACACCCATGTTATAAGAGCTTTTAAAATATCAGTTATCAAGGGTAAACACTACCCTAATCCATTAGAACATCAAAATGACTTTTCCTACAAAAAGGAAAAGTGATTTTCTTCAACCTCAAGAGCAAACTAGGATTTCTCAAGAACAAGATGAACTCTAAGAAATTAACTAAAGCTTCTACTTCAGGTATGTGGGATATTCATCAGTGGGTTCCATCCACCAGTTAAGTCCCAAGAAACTCTCTAAACTTTCAAGTGTAAAACATTTTTCTCTTTTATGGGGTTCCAAGTTAACCATGCATTTTATGAATCTACTCTCAATTGTTTTGATTTCTAAAACCATGAAATATATTCCCTCATGATAATTGTGTTTCCATATGTTTTATAATGCAAATGTCTACATCATGATGAGTTATTGAAATATAGAGTGTTATTCATGAATTTTCCCATACCATGCTTGTATCATCAAACACATAACATTACCATAATGAGTATTTATTAGTCCCAGCCCATGTTTAATGAATAATAATACAATTTTCATTAATTAGGGAGTAGTTCTTAGCTCCGAGTGAACAGAGAGATGGAGGATCCCCCTTCAGTTATGCATAAGTCTTTAGTAGCAGTCCCTAAGTTCCAGACCTATGACACCACCATAGATTTTGAGGGTTCCGTCATCAGTATATGCATGACACCCTCATCCTTTGGTGGATCCACGCCAGCCAATATTGGTACCCTTGGTACGATACCGACACTCTTCTAACTTGGGTTATAAGTTGGACCTCAATTATCTCAAATTAGGGAATGGCAATTATAGTTAGCTCCCACAGTCTCAATTTAGTATTCATATTATACCAGTTCAGGTTTGCATGACCAAGTGTTCAGTCTATCAAATAGTTAGTTAATCAATTCTATGAATTATTTCAGCACATGCTTTACTTGATCTTGCATTCTATGTACATGTTTATGTATTTTTGTTCAGTATCATTACATATATATACCTATCAGCTAGTCTTTATCTTGTACACCAGTACTTTTAAAGTATTGATCGCGTACTCTTTTTTGTGTTATATTGATTTCACAATATATTCTAGGACACTCAGTTCCCAGATCACATGTAGTCTATTTTTGTATCCCTCAACTACAGCATTAGTGAGTCCTTATTAGTCAAGGACTAGTTATATTATTTATCATTCTTTCTAATATTTTAGTTTATGTTATATTAGTAGTCATAGTTAGTTGTGGACCTATACCAACAACTTATCATATTTAGAGGCTTTCAGACAGTTAGTTATGCTATTAATGATGTATTTTAGACCCCTTTTGTTATGGATTTGATTATTTAGATATTCAATTAAATGACTTCTGCAGAGAAGTTAATTATTTTTTCTTAACACTTATAACTTGTGCTAGTTCATGGATTAGCTTGGCGTCACTTATAGCATTAAGCATCATATTATGACTAGGGGGTAGTCTTGGGTCATGATGAACTTAGTTTCAGAGCACAAGGTGTAAAGTGTCCTAAGGTGTCTGAAAATTGTGTTAAGTAGAGTCTTGTTTATGGGTGTGAAGCACGACACACTTATGGGCGAGAGGCTACAAGACATTTTAGGAAAGTATTTCCTTCTTTTAGAATTCATGTCGTACAATGGTGCATGAGTTCCATTAAACTTCTCTTTCTAACTCATTCTCTACTATTTATAAAAAATTCCTCCCAATAGGGAAAATAGAAGGAGAAATAGGACGACCAGCCCGCGCCGCCACCTATTCAGGAAGACCTTATGAATAAACTTGTTTCCCATGATGAATTTAGGGCTTCTTTCACAATTTTGGCCCAATATATGGCTTTCTAGAATAACCAGCTGGATATTGCTCCAGCCAACCCTATAGTTAATATGACAGTAGCTAGGATCCGAGACTTTACTTGGATAAATCCTCTAGTGTTCTCTAAATCCAAGTTTGAGGAGGATCCATAAGAGTTTCTAGATATGTACAGAAGGTGGTCGATATTATGGGTGTTACTTCTAGTGAGAGTGTTTACTTAGCTATTTACCAGTTACAAGAAGTAGCTCATACATGGTTTAAGTAGTTAAAGGAGGATAGAGGCACTGATGCAGGGCCTGTAGAGTGGGATGAGTTTTCTACTACTTTCTTAGACAAGTTTTTCCCACTCAAATTGAGGGATTCCAAGGTATAGGATTTTATAAATCTAAAGTAGGTTAACATGAGTGTGAAGGAGTATTTACTAAAGTTTACCCAGCTAGTAAGGTATTATCTGACTATGGTGGCTGATGTTAGGGCCAAAATGAGTAAGTTTGTGTCGCGAGCTTCTAAAGATGTAGTTAAAGAGTGTGGAATAGCTATGTTGATTAAGGAGACATATATCTCTAGGTTGATGGTTCATGATCAGCAAATTGATAAAGATAAGCTCAAAGAAAAGAAAATAGAGAATAAGAGGGCCAGATTGGTAGTTTTAACTTTTCTCAACAAAGGTCTGATTGTAGAAATCATTCTTAGATCCATAAGAAATATTCAACCCCAGCTTTATCTTTTGCTAGTGCTCCAGTCCTCATAATAGAGCGCCAGTCTTTAAGTTTAAGGGTAGTATAAATAGTAACTGCACAAATCCATTTTGTAAGAGGGGTGGTAAGAACCATAAGGGTGAGTGTATGGCCAATAATGATGTGTGTTTTGGGTGTGGCAAGACAAGCCACAGGATAAGGAATTTCCTAATGGGTATATGAAAGGGCAAAAATATTCGTCAGTAGAGCCAGACTAATTCTTCAGCAGTATCAATAGGTCACCCTATTCAGCAGGGTGCCACTTCTAGTACAACCAATGGATAATGCCAGAATCGACTCAATACCCTTCTAACTCGATAGGATTAGAAGGATTCTCCTAATATGGTTATCGGCACATTATAAGTCCTCCACTTTCATGTTTATTCATTATTAGATCCTAGAGCCACACTGTCTTTTGTGACTCCTTACATAGTCGTAGACTTTGACATCAGCCTAGAAAGTCTTGTAGAACTTTTATTAGTGTCTACCCAAATTGATAATTCTATCCTAGCTAGGCAGGTATACAAAAACTACCAGGTCACCGTATCTTAGAAAATCACATCAATTGATCTTGTCAATTTCGATGTCATCCTTGGCATAGATTGGCTCCAATCTTGCTATGCCTCCATTGACTATGGAAAAAATATAGTTTAGTTTCAGTTCTCTAATGAGCCAGTCTTATAATAGAAGGGTAGTACCTCAGTCTCAATATGTCCATTCGTCTCATTCCTTAAGGCGACGAAAATAAATTCTAAGAGGTGTATCTATCATCTCATCTGAGTTAAGGACTCAAGTTCTAAACTCTCTAGTCTTGAGTCAGTTCTAGTAGAGAATGAGTTTCTAGATGTGTTTCTTGAAGATCTTCATGGATTTTCTCCTGAGAGGGAAATCAATTTCAGAATAGATCTTCTTATAGATACCTAGCCTATTTCAATCTCACCTTATCGAATGGCTCCAACTGAGCTTAAAGAATTTAAAAAATAATTGAAAGATCTCTTAGATAAGGGTTTTATCTGACCTAGTGTCTCTCCATGGGGCACTCCAATTCTCTTTGTGTGCAAGAAATACAATTCTCTTAGAATGTGCACCGACTACCATCAGTTGAATAAAGTCACAATCAAGAATAAGTATCCTCAACCAAGGATTAATGACTTATTCGACCAACTTCAGGGAGTGAATTATTTCTCTAAGATAGACCTCAAATGTGGCTATCATTATCTCAGAGTTTGAGAATGTGACATTCTAAAGACAGCCTTCAGAACTTAGTATGGTCAGTTCAAATTTATAGTTATGCCTTTTGGACTAAGGAATACTCTTGCAGCTTTTATGGACTTGATAAAAAGAGTGTTCACGAAATACTTTGACATGTTTGTCATAGTCTTTATAGATACATCCTCGTCCATTCTTGTTGTGAAAGTGATCATACAGACCATTTGAGGATTGTTTTGTAGACCCTTAAGGATCATCAATTATTTGCTAAGTTCGGTAAGTGTGAATTATAGTTGAGATCGGTAGATTTTCTTGGTCACATCAAATTTGGTAATGGCATTAGTGTTGATCTTCAAAATACTAAAGCAGTGAGAAACTGTCCCAGGCCCATCTCTCCATCAGATATGAGGAGTTTCTTGGGCTAAGTCGATTACTACAGATGATTTGTTGAAGGATTTTCTTCTGTTGCTTCTCCCATGTCTCAACTGACTCAGAAGAAATTCAAGTTTTAGTGGTTAGATTCTTGTGAGAAAAGTTTTCAAGAGTTGAAGACTCAAATTACTTCTGCTCCAGTATTGACTCTACTCGAGGGTTCAGATAATTTTTAGTTTATTGTAATCCTTTAAGGGTTAGTATTGGTTGTGTTTTGATGCAGTGAGGTAAGATTATAGCCTATGCCTCTATATAGCTTAAACTTCATGAGAACAATTACCCAACTCATGATCTCAAGTTGGCAGCGGTTGTCTTTACCTAAAGATTTAGAGGTATTACCTCTATGGTGTTAACGTTGATGTGTTTACTAATCACAAGAGTTTACAGTACGTGTTCACATAGCAATACCTAAATCTTTGTCAAAGAAGGTGGCTTGAATATTTGAAATACTATGATATGAATGTATTGTATCACTCGGGTAAAGCCAATACTATGGTCGATGCCCTTAGCATGTTGTCTATAGAAAGTGTTGCCCATGTTGAGGATTATAAGAAAGTGTTAGTTTTCAAGGTCCATCAGCTGGCTAGATTAGGTATTTGGTTGGTCAATTCAGGTGAAGGCGGCATTTGGGTTAAGGATAGTTCAAAATCTTCCTTAGTTTCAAAGGTAAAGGAAAGTCAAGATAAAGATCCTATTCTAGTTAAGTTAAAGGAAATAGATCGAGATCGGAAGGTGATGGTGTGCTTTATTCTCAGGGAAGGCTGTGCGTTCTAAATGTGGATTGGTTTGAGGCAACGAATGTTAGAAGAAGTGCAAAATTTGCGATATTCTATTCATTCAGGAGCCACTAAGATGTACCGTAATTTAATGAAAGTCTATTGGCGAAATGGTATGAAAAAAGACATCACAGAATTTATGGTAAAATGTCCGAATTGTCAGTAGGTCAACGTTAGGATACAGAAACCTAGTGGTACACTTCAGGAGTTCAACATTCTTACTTGGAAGTGGGAAGCGGTGAATATGGATTTTGTTACTAGGTTACCCCGTACGCGTTATCAGTATGATTCTATTTAGGTCATTGCTCATAGAATGACTAAGTCAGCCTATTTTTTACCAATCCATACATCATATTCAGTCGAGGATTATGCTAGACTCTATCTTAGAGAGTTAGTGAGGTTACATAGAGTCCTGTTGACCATTATTTCAGATAGAGGTACTCAGTTTATTATGAAAGGTTTTTCAAAAGGGTCTTGGTACCCAAGTTCATCTTAGTACAGCTTTTCACCCGCAGATGGATGGTCAGGAATAAAGGACTATACAAACCTTAGAGGACATGTTGAGGGCTTGTGTTATCGATTTCAAGGTAGTTAGGATGATCACTTACCTTTGATTGAATTTGCCTACAATAACTTCTATCACTCCAGTATTTAGATAGCGTTATTTGAGGCTCTCTATAGTATGAGGTGTAGATCTCCTATTAGTTGGTCTGAAGTTGGTGAGGCTACTTTGATAGGTCCAAATTTGGTATATGAGGCGATAGAGAAAATTTAATGAATCTGAAAAAGGCTAAAAATATCCCAAAGTCGTCAAAAATCCTATGCAGATGTGAGGAGAAGAGAGCTTGAGTTTGATGTTGGTGATTTAGTGTATCTGAAAATTTCGCCTATGAAAGGGGTGAAGATATTTGGTAAGAAAGGGAAGCTCATTCCCCGCTATGTTGGCCCCTATAAGATTTTAAGCCATTTTGGAAAGGTAGCCTATGAGTTAGAGTTGACTGCAGAGTTAGAATCAGTACATCCAGTGTTCCATGTCTCTTTACTAAAGAAATGCATTGGCGATCTAACTTCAGTCGTTTCATTAGATAGTGTGGGTGTGGAAGATAGCCTCTCCTATAAAGAAGTCCCAGTTGAGATCCTTGGCCGTCAGATTTGTAGGTTGAGGAATAAAGAAGTTACCTTAGTTAAGGTTCTATGGATAAATCAGTTCATTGAGAGAGCTACTTAGGAAACAGAAGCCGATATGTAAGCTAAGTATCCCCATCTTTTCTCTATGAATTCAGATTTAGCTTGAGGTAATGGTTTTCTTGAATTAATCATTGCATTTTCTATCTCAGCTATCCAACTATCCTCATATCATAGCATGCATTCATGACTTCATTTCAGTTTATGCATCATGTTTCAAAATTAAATCTTTAGTCATGATTTAACTCATAAGTATTCAGTACATGATCTCAATTTTCCTAATATCCCAGCTCATCTCGTTTTATTCCAGGACGAATGATCCCAAAGGGATATATTGTAATGCCCCGCATTTTTCAAGCTTTAGAACCCTCATGGTATAAGCCACTAAGATAGCTTTCCAATGCATCAAATCTCGTCTTAATCCGAGGTCATGGTAAGAAGTTATGAAAGACTTCCCTTAAGAGCTTGACACACTCCATAGCTTTGAATCAAGGTAACGAGTCGTTACCACTCATGACGAGTCATCACGAATGAGTTGTACTCACCCCTATGGATCCCTCAGCTATAGTCCAGTAACAACGACTCCTCTACGACCTGTAATCAGTGGCTACGAATCGTATGGAGGGACTCGATAGTCACAACAATATGCTACCCAAGATCCACTCTAGTGGTTACAAGTCCAGCATGTGACTTGTAGTTTGATATTATGAGTTATATAGTGGACTTGTAACCTAACCAGTAAGTAACCCAGGAACCCAACCTCAGACTATGACTCCACCTAATGAATCTTAGTCAGTCCCCATGAGTCGTAGAGTAGTGAGTCATAGTCAAGAAGTGAAGGTCCAAACCATAGAGTCCCAGCCTACGACTCAGACTGCGACTCGTAACCATTCGTAGGACGAGTCATAATGACAAAGAACTTGAGAGTTGAGAAGGCAAAAGAGGGACTGATAGAGGACTTCCCTAATGGTATTGGCGAATGTGGTGCAAATGCTCTTCGATTTACCCTCGTCTTATACACTGTTCAGGTTTTTCACATTTGTATCTTAGGATGTAATAAGTTGTTTCTTTTGACTTTCTTTGGATGTTAATTTTATTAATTTGTCCTCTCACTCCGATAAGATCAATCTACATATCAAGAGAGTGGTTGGATATCATTAATGGTGTAACAAACTGTGGAATGCTTTTAGTTTGCCATGAGTAAACTGGGAGACAATTACACCCCTCCAACAAAGAAAATTTGCTGTGAAATGCCTTTTAGCTGCCAGTGGATGCTATCAACACTTAACAAAGCCATAGTGAGAAATGTCTCATCCCTGATGTATAGCTATATAGTTGTATGATGCGTTTATAGAAGTAATCAAAGCGTACTTTGGTAGTGATAATCCAGAATTTGTATCTTCATGAAGAATTGCTCAGGACACCTTGTGGCTTTTCTTAGCTAACAGATTGAGATTACTCGATCCATTCAAGTCATTTGCCATCGAAGAATTCTGGGCTTCTGCCACCGATGATTCTATAAAGAAAAAAATCTATAGTGACAAGTAATTCTTCAACTGTAGAGGTATTATTGGAGGATAAATTTTAAGGTCCAAAACTAGCAAATTCACATTACCTCTATTGGTGTCTTTATGTAATTTTTTATTGGGTACTCTATTAATTTGACTGTGGTTAAAGTCTTGTTTCTTTTCCATCTTTTACTCTTTCTTTTTGCAGTTTATTTTTAGGGTGATAGTGTAGTGTTTTAATGGATACTCTGAACTCAAGTATATGATAATTCTAAAAGAACAATTTAGAATCATGCATGTACATTGTTAAACTTCTCATCAACTACCATTTATTATATGTTCATGTGGTGCTCTGTGGGTTGGGCCTTGCTTGAAGATTTTACTTTAACAAAAAATAGTTATAGCCAATTCTTTTTTCGAAAAAGTTTATTGAAAATAACTCTTTCCATAATTTGTATAATTTTTTCAGTGACAATGGAAAGAAGAAAGGCGCTTCACTATAATAATATTCACGTCTTCTAATTTTCAGTTTGAGAAGTTTGTGCATTTGAAATTCATATGTGAATGTTTTGTGTTGTTGACTATCAGTTTTTGTGAAGACTGGTCTTAAGTGTTGGTTGTTATATGGACAAATTAAGATGTTGTGAGATCACTTCAATTTCTATTTCATAGCTTGTCTGCGTAACATTTGTTGAAGAAGTCTCCTTGGAATCATAATGGGTGAGGATTATTTCCCGTGTTTAACTCAATCAAAACTATTTATAATCTTCATATAATAAACTGTAATGAGATGGAATAAAAAAGATTTTTTCTAGCACTGGTAGCTATTATTGTACGGTTGATGTATTCGTCCAAACTATATGAACGAAAAATATTGAATTGAGGAAATATGTTTGATCAAAATTCTCTAGAAAAAGTTTCTTATATTTTCTAAGCTGATTTATAAATATTATTTTGATAACCTTGATATAATAAATTGTAATGAGATGGAATAAAAAAGATTTTTTTCTAGCACTAGTAGCTATTATTGTACGGTTCATGTGTTCATCCAAACTATATGAATGAAAAATGTTGAATTGAGGAGATTTTTTCAATCAAAATTCTCTAGAAAAAAGTTTCTTATATTTTCCAATCTGGAGAGAAATTAAAATGGATGAGAGGGAGACACATTATAATATAGAGAAAATAGTCTATTACCCCCAACCTTTAGTTCAAATCCCAACTACACACTCAATCTTTAAAGATGACCTATTACCCCCTGAACTATTTTAAAGTGGAATTATTACCCCCAAAAAAAAAAAACTGACAACTAGTCATTTGAAAATGCAGTATGATCCACGCACTGCCACGTCATGCCACGTCATTGCCACGTCATGCAAAATAATGACGTGACAATCAGCTGATGCGCCCATGGGCGATGTAGTCATGCCCGTTGACACGTCAGCAACTAGGGGGGTAAAATTCGGTAAAATAAATTTAGAGAGTAATAGGTCACCTTTAAAGGTTAAGTGTATAGTTGGAATTTGGGGTAAAGATTGGGGGATAATAGACTATTTTCTCTATAACATATTATGTGAGATACAATTTATTATACTTTTACAAGCTGATTAATAAATATTATTTTGATAACCTTGATATAATAAATTGTAATGAGATGGAATAAGAAAGATTTTTTTCTAGCACCGATAGCTATTAGTGTACGGTTCATGTATTCATCCAAACTATATGAATGAAAAATGTTGAATTGAGGAGATTTTTTCGATCAAAATTCTCTAGAAAAAAGTTTCTTATATTTTCTAATCTGGAGAGAATTGAAATGAATGATAGGGAGACACAATATAAAATATTATGTGAGATACAATTTATTATACTTTTACAAGTTAATTTATAAATATTATTTAGATAAGAAAAAATGATACTCTATAGCGTTTTTTAAAACAAATAGCCCAAATTTAAAAAATTTTCAAAAAGAGACCAGTCGGATATACTATTTTCGATTTATAGTCACTTCTTAATTTTGGTCATTTCAGTTTATGTAGTCCATATACAGTCCATATACAATACTGATACAGTGTATATACAATACTGATATAGTATTCAACTTGGACAATTCCTAATTTTTTTTTGCCATAATTTTTTTAACTAATCAAATATTCTGTTTTTTTTTATTGTCCAGAAATAATAATTAAATCATATAAAAATGATATAATTGTTAAATAAAATATGTATCTATAAAAGATATATGTATAAAAATTGTATAGTCCTATCAAATATGTATATGTATAAAATATATATAAAAAATATATAGAAAGTGTATGAAAAATATATAATTATTGTATAAAATGTGTAAAAAAAAAAAGTACAATTATTATACAAATTGTATATCAAAACTGTATAATTTTTGTATAGAATATTTATGTGTAAGATTTGTATAGAAACTGTATAGAAGGTGTGTAGAAACGATATAGAACAAGTCAATAAATTGAAATGGCTAGAAAGTGTAATTTAAATTCCATGATAATTTTTCATGAAAATTGTTTAATTTGAAATGCCATTTTTGTCCTTTACCCTTTAGATAACCTTGAATTTCAGTCCTTGTCGCATAGTTTATTTATAAAAGCTTTATATTACTCCCTCCGTTTAAAAAAGAATGACATATTTTTCTTTTTAGTATGTTTAAAAAAGAATGACTCCTTTTCTTTTTTGGCAATACTTTAATTTTAACTTTCCACATGACATGTTTAAGACCACAAGATTAAAGGGCAATTTGGTACATTTGACACAACTTTAATTTAAGGCCATAAAATTTAAAAGTCTTTTTTATTTTCTTAAACTTTGTGCCAAGTCAAAGTAGCTCATTCTTTTTAAAACGGAGGGAGTAATAATATTCATATTATTTGACAAAATAATGCACATCATGATTTGGTATACAAGTACAATGCACGTGCCGATAACTAGTATATATATATATATATATTTATGTATGTATATATGTATATATAATTACAAGAAATAACAGATAGTTACAGAGTAATACCACAATAAAATAATATGATAGTCAAAGTTTAAGAAATAATAAATAGTAGTAATAAAAATCAAACGACATAAAATTAGAACAAAATTACTACCCACTTTTTCAAACCCCCCCCCCCCACCACCACCAAATAGTTTAGACATAGTATTAATATTGATTTTGTGTGTCGCATGAGGCCCGTTAGCTCAACGTGGGTCCGATCCTCCCCTGTCACCATGGTTTTTTAGAAAGCGCATAAACGCGGATTGTAACAAATAAATGCCCTAAAGAGGAAAAAGTTCAAAAGATACAGAATACATGAAATACAAAAAGGGATCAACTCATAACATGCAGGGCCGGATCAACTTAATTGGTGGCCTAAAGCGAAATTTTAAAATAAGGTTTTAAATTTTTTTTTTACAAATCTATATTTTTAACTTTTTGAGTTGTAAAATTATAAATAAAATTATTTTGTAATTGATTCATCCCGAAAAATCCCTTTTCAATTAATAGTATGCTTAATTCATTTGATGTCTTGAAATATTTTTTTTAAGCTTAAGTAATATTTTTTAAATTTTATTTTTAGAAAACTTCTTTCAACTAAGACAATTATATAGGATCAAGAAAAATATGCATTCATAAAATAGTAAAATCTTTTTATTTGATCGAAATACATCTTATCTTTCAACTTCTTTGATTCAACTGTAATTGTTGCTTTGATTCTTTTTGCCCCATTAATCAAAATAATAAATAGAAGGTATGATTTTCTGAGTTACCTCTATTTATTAGATGTTCTTTTTAAATTTAAGAATATTAAAAGAAAATTTTTTAATGTTGATTGTCAATTTTAATCTTGAATTTCTAAAGTGATATTTTTATTTGAGCTTAAAAGAAATTAAAATGTGGTGAAGAAAATATTAAGAAATATTTGATATTTTCTAAAGAAAAAAATCTAAAAAAACTACAAACCTATAATGCTTTTAAAAAAAATGAGGCCGGAGGCCTAAAGCGATTCGGTGTCTTCACGTTGAAGCCGGCCCTGAACACATAAATAATTCACCCGACAGTTATCTAAGGTGAAATTTTACAATTTATGTCCTCAACCTCTACAGACGTGACCCCGCATAAACCCATGGGTTAAATCCAGTAACACAAACATAATTAACTAGGTGTTATAAAATGTCTACAAAATATATATTCCATTACATATTGTAGAGAAACTTAGATCTTAGTTCACTATGATTCTGCAAGGAAGGAGAACTCCTGGTATATCCGCTTCTTGGGAATAGCTCTCGCATGCCTTAAGTTTCACTACAGATCGAGCACTTAAACTATATCTTTCTTGAGCTTGTACAAATCCCCTGCTAAGAACATGTTGAATCCAATCTTCTATTTTCTTGCTGTCACTCAAAAACGCAGCTGCCACAATTTGTTCCAATACTTTTCTGTCAATCTCTAGCAAACATTCTGGACCGACAATTTTGTGGAAGCATAGTCTGATCTCCTTCAAGAGTTTCTCAGCAAGAGAGTCTAAATCAAATGGCCTGAAAATCACGGTCTCATCAAATTGTGTAAACAATTGTTTCAACCACGTTATCGTGTTTTCATTGGAGAAGTCACAGCCAGAATCTCCAATAAAGTTGTCAGAAGTTTTAATCTCTTCTGCTGGAAGATTCAAATCTAGGCATAAGTTTGATGTCTTGTGGGCTCGCCTGGACATCTCAGAGCTTCCAAATGGCTGATCTACACTTTCGATTGGGTGAGTAGTTAGCTTTCTATTATTCACAAAGATTTGGCTAGAGGATCTTTTTCTACTTGTTATCGATGCAGTTGAGTTGGAACCTTTGATATCATCTGCAAGATCAAATGCTATAAGTATCTGGATTTGGCATCCTTTAGCTGTCAGTATATTTTCTTCAGAATAATCAACTATTTCTTTGGTAGAAGGAAGAGTTCTTTCTTCAGCTAATCTAGATGATGTTGTCACAAAGATTGCATTAGCTATGCTAACTTCTTTGCCATGAGAGTCCGAAAATCTACCAGTCTTAACAGCCTGGGACAAGCTTTTCTGAACGAGTATATCAGCTTTATCCACATTTTCAAGGAAAACAACAGACAAGGGGCTGTTCCTCAGTTTATCGGCAACATAGTCAACAACATGCTTCCCTCTGAATCTCACGTCATATTGATTCAATACCTGGAGAGAAAACAACCCCGCTTCATCCTGTAGACTTAGGTCCACAAAGATTAAGTTGTTTGTGCTTCCAAATAGGATCTCAGCCAATGCAATCGCAATTTTCTTCTTACCAAGCTTATCAGGTCCAAGAAAGCTGAGCCATATATCTCCTCTACTTGGCCAATTGTTTCTTTCATTTCTACTTCTGCACTGAGCTATTGTTTGGCTAATGGCTTTTACAGCCTCCTCTTGCCAATTTACCTTTTCCATAAGAGCCGCATATAGCATTTTGAAATCTTTTGGATCCAACTGCTTCTGAAGAGATTTTGATGGTGGTGATAGAGGAAGTGGGTTAATGAAACTCCTCGAGCGAACCTTAGCACTTGCTGATATATAGCATAATATGTCATGTGCTTGATTGGTGCGACTGTGGTTTTTCAGCTGCTCTTGTTCTTTGCTTGGAGAAGTAGATGCCGTGCACAAACCTAATTCTGTTGTCATTGAAGTTACAGAGACTGGAGAGTTGAAGACATGCTCATCATCACCTCGTGAGGGCGTTTCACTAAACTTGGAAAGTAAATTGCTGCTTTCATTTGATGAAGAAATTGTGGAAGTCATTTTCTTCCTTACAGTTTCTGCTGAAGATGCATTCTGGTGGCCAATTTTTTTGTTATTTACGCTCTCTTTTTGGTCCTTATCAAATTGAAAGCCCACTACCGATGGGATTCCAGAACTCATCCGAAATTTGCTTGTCTTGGGTAATGGTTGATTGTAGTGTAAACGCTGGCAAAGATTGTCCCATTTTCTCTGCAAACCAGCAACTTTAGCACCCAATACCATTTTATCATCTTTGGCCTGCACTGAAGCCATATAAAGAAGTTAACCACACCAATGTTAAGATTTATTCTGCAGTACTTGAGTAATTTTTAAATTTTTTTTGGCATACAGGAAAGAATGCAAGACTCAGATTAGTTAAGGTGTTGAGAACAGAACTACTGGATCTAAACAAAAGGAAATATTCCCTCCCATTTATGTTAAGGTATTTCACTGGGTAGGGATTTTAACAAATTTACATACCACTTTTGATAAGTAAGCTAAATATATGCAAGTATCAAACATATTCTTTTAAATGAGTGGTGTTGAGAGTTTCACGTATGTTTTCACATTCACTTTTCTTAAAAAGAATGAGCTTTTACATCATGTGAGTTGCAACAAATCATGTCTGATGTCTTTAAGGAAAGACATGGATGATGAGATTAAGTAGTTTCCAAAGAGAGAAGTGTGTCATTCTTTTTGGTAAACTACAAAGGAAAGTCTCTATGATATAGGAAGAAGGGAGTAATTGTTAATAGTACCAGGAAAATAGCCTATACCATTAGAGGCCGAATCCAAAATCTAAAGATTCAAAATACAAAGAAAAAAATCCGAAGTTTATAGTCAATAGGGTTCCTAATGTGTATAATCTTTATGCATATATTTTCAAATATCTTTTTCATAGGTATACCGTATACGTAATTAGAGTGAAACGCAACATGTTAAGTTAAACCCATATAAAAGGTGCCATAAATCCGTCTGTCTAATATATGCTAGTACAAGGAAAATAGAGAGCTGAAGAGTGGAATTGTGAGAAACACAGACCTTCATAGACTCCAGTCCTCCATTAGATTTGAGTTCAGTCATTTGCAACCAAGAAGGCAAGCTTGATTGGTAGTGATCTGCAACTGAAACACTACTAACTAATCCACACTTTGAGAGTGAGTTTACTTCTTGTTTGCAATACTCATTGCATAGGTCACAGCGGGAGGCAGTGTGGTATGAACAGCCTAACGAGCTTTCAATATCAGCAGCTGGGGCAGAAAAGAATCCTCCCAATGGAACAAAAGATTCCATCAAGCTGTTAGGAATAAATAGGAGATCAGATTAAACATGTCAATCACATGGTAATAAAAAGAGATGCGCATGAACTCTCTGTAACACCAAAAACACTCGGTAGTGTACCTGTTCAGATGTGTAGAAAAAATCAACAACGATGACGACAACTACATACCCAGTATATTCCCGCAAAGTGGGGTCTGGAGAGGATACAGTGTACGTAGTTCATACCACTACCCCAGATAAAGTAGAAAAGTTGTTTCCGATAGACCCCCGCCAGGACAAATAACAAGTTTCAAAGATATAAAAACGACAAACAAAATGGGATAAAACACCAATAGATAATAAAAGGAATAAGACACCCACAGACTAATACTACACACAATCTATCCGAAAATCACAAACATCACCAAAATACCACGAACAGGAAACTATACGATACACGCATGACACTATGACTACAGGCACAACTACAAAGTACTACTTTCTACTAACAAAGACGTACTCCTATCCACTAACTCGCTATCCTAATTTGCATCCTCCACACCTTCTTATCTAGATTCATGTCCTTAGTAGGTTGTAAACTTGTCACTGCTCCATGTCCTGTCTAATCACCTCCTCTATAACTAATCTCTCACGTATCAGTACTAGGGCATCTCTGCCCCTCCTCATCACCGGCACGAACCATCTCAATCTCACTTTCCGTATCTTGTCTTCCACCAAAACCACTCTCACCTTCTCTTGGATAATCTCATTTCTACCCCTATCTTTCCTAGTAAGTCCACACATCTATCGCAGCATTCTCATCTTCATCACCTTCAACTTTTGGATATAGGATTTCTTGGCTGGTCAACACTCCACTCTATACAACATAATCAGTCGGACTGTCACTCTATAGAACTTGCCTTTAAACTTAGAAGGCATCTTCTTATTACACAAGACTCCTGAAGCAAGCCTCCATTTCAACCATCTTCTTATCACCTTCTTTATGTTAAAGCTATATTAACCAATTGAAAAAGGGGGAAATTATAGAGATTTATCCTTGTATTATTCGAAATTTCTCCTCCTCCATTAATTAAACCACAAAAAAGTAGAATAAAAAAGCTAAGATGCTTATGTTGCATATCTAAAGTACATCTTACTCGGTTCCACTTCATTGTACAATAATTACTAAAAAGCTCAGTGAAATAATTGAAGAAAACTGCATATCTACTGGAATATTTCAGTTTACCTGGATCTGGGAAATGTTTCTTCCTTTGTAGTTACAGAAGAAGTGATTGTCAAAAGCTGCAAGTCCCAATCTTTTTCTATGTAAGGAAATCTATTCAAAACTTTCAAATATATCTCATACCTCTCCAGCCACCCAATCAACCACAGTTTCCCACGATAAACCTCTAGCAAATTTGTCAATTTGTTAACTATATGCCTGCAAGAATCAATAGAAGCATCATCTCTTGCTAAGACTTCTAAATCTCCATAATTGACAACATGACTAGGCCCTAAACTATGCATCACCATAGTTCCAATCTCCTCAAATTTCAACTTCACTAATTCCTCATCCCATTCCCCTGTAACAAACCTTGTGATGTCAGTCTCTATACAAATCACACTCAATCCACATACCTCAACAGGCAGAATTCCTCCTCCTCTATTCCTATGTATCATTTCCAAGAAACTGTTCATAGCACCCTGTGCACAAGTACCAAGAATAAGTGGATTTTTTCCTCTGTTGTTGACGAAAACCTCCCCAATTCTCCTATAATCATCTTTTCCCTCGGATAAGCCCAAGAATGGAAAGCTAAAAGAGCGACGAAACAAATCCGTCTGATTGCTTAAATTACACAAAAACAAGGGAGGTCCTCTGAATCTGGAATATCTGAAGAGTTTATGAACAGGCCTAAGAATAGCAAGCTTAATATCACAACTCCTGAAACCAGCTTCCTCAAATACTCTGCTCAAAACAGGGTCATCAAGGACGGAAATTATGAGATTCCGCAACTCAACCTTGACTCCAGGGACTGAAGAAGAAGCTGACTGATTCTGAATCTGTTGTTGATAATTATAGAAATTCTCAGGCTGCCGTCTCTGGTTCGCTTGCGATCTTTTTATGGCAGCCATGAGAGAATTCGAAACAGGTGGATAGTCGACCCTGCTGGGCGATGAAGGCAACCGATCCATTGAAACCCCTAAGCAGAGCTCTAAAGCTTTGAATTGGACACGAACAGAGTATGCATTGTTCCGGGTACGAGAACATGCCTCACGTAAGCATGAAGAAGGAATAGACAGTAAGGAAGACACGTAATGAAGAGAAGTAGTTTGAGCATGGCCACGACGGCCTGCCATGTCCACAGCATCGTCCAGAGTTATGGAAGCTTCCTGCGTCAAGCATTGCCTAGCAGTACTAACTGGCGTTGGCATCTCCGGGAGAGAGGGAAAAAAGAAAGTACTCTGTTGTTGTGTTCTAGTAAACGTGCACAGAGTACGGAATTCTTGATATGTAATTTACTAATATCAAGAAAACTTAAAATAAAAGCTACTACCAAAGAGCTGACAACAAAGTACTAACAATATATAATGTTAGTAGCATCAAATTCAGAAACCTCATGTTGGTTATATTGTTAGTAGCATCAAATTCAGAAACCTCATGTTGGTATTAGTAACGGTACGGAGTAGCAATATATAATACTCCATTACTATAAGAAAGAAAGAATGAAACTTGAGAATTAGAGTGGCAGAGCCTCATAATAGAAACAACAAGTGTATCCATCACATGGGGACTTTCGGTTATTTATGGGGGTTTTGGACGGAAAGGGAGATCCTGGGAGATGGTGGGGGTTAGATGTTTATTGATGGTTGGTGGTGCTTCACACTTCTGGTGGCTGCTGTTGGCGGTGGGGGGAACTTGTGAGGGCTACGAGTGGGGACATCGTTTTCTTAGAGGGAAAAAGGCAGGTGTAGGTGGTAACTGAGTATTGATTCTTTTATATTTATTTGAGATCTTATTAAAGTTGCTTATAATTCTTGTTTATAAGGGTTACCAGTACTCGGTGCATCATGACTGTGACTCTCAGAAAGATATGCTCAGTCCACTTATTAAGTAATGGTCCAAACAGGATTCTAAGGTCACTTTCTACTTGTACAATGTCCTATTTCTAGTGCAGCATACAACCGCAGTTTTGCATCCAAATGTATGTGAAAAGTAATGAACGGTGTGTTCGTGTTTACTCAACATCGATTATTCTCTCTTATAGTAACTATAATATAATATAGGGAAAAGGGTCAAAAGTACACATCTACTTTAAAAAATTGGTTAACTTTACCTTCAATCATACTTTGGGGTCATATATACCCCAGCCATTACAAAAATTTATGTGTGCCCTTCAACTAACAGAATGGCCCAAATAAGACTAATTGACCCCCTTTTTAAAAAAAAAAAAAAAAAAAACCCGACCTGACCCATCAAAAAAACCCAAGCATTATACACAGAGTACGCAGTTTTCTCACACACCTGATTTCAAAATTAGGACTTTTCTCCCGAACTTTTGTAAGTTGAATTTTCCCAACAAAATTATTATTCTTTCACTAATCATCCCTAATGAAGTGTAGTTGTGGTCGATTGTTAATCTTTACAAATTTCTTTAGGAATAGAAAATGTCACTAAATTGTTACTTTTTCCCGATGAAGTGCTGGTTGCGTTGTCGTGGTCGTTGTGATTTGGTGAATTAATAGTAAAAAACAAATGAAAAACAAACAATCAAAGAAGGGCAATCAATCAATGAAGAGGCAAAGAACATTAATTGATGACAGTGCATCAACTTAACATCGTCAATCCTTCTTTGGCAAGTCCTTTGGTCAGTCCATCCTTGGTTCATCTCCAAGTTATCCTGAGTTTGAGTATCGTGGTATTGAAGTTGAAGAAGATATACCTTGGAAGCCAAGAGGTGTTTTAGAATTCAAGTTTAGAATCTTACAAAGACAAAAACAACCAAAACCAATCGGATTAAGACAAATCAAGTTTCTTTATGATGGTATAGGTTCGACAAAATCATGTGACTTGTATGCACCAAAAGGGTTCTCATGGAATGGTAATGCATCTATTACCAGAAAACAGTTGCAGCAATTAAGAGTGGATAAACTTAAGACGGAAAAGAGTAATGGCAAGGCACAATAGTGAACATTTGGTATTGGCATGTTTTGTATTAAGACAAAGGATGGTGACAATAGATGTTTTATCTTTTTGTAAAAAATATTGAACTTGTATTTTTGTTGCAACTTTTTGAGATTATAAGATGGCATCCCTAATGTAATGAACAAATTTGTAGTTTAGTTTTTATATATTTTAATGCTTTTTTATTGCTATAGCTTGTGTCTTTTTCTATTTTTGCTCAGTTTGTGGTTCTGTTTATTGGTCGTATTTTTCCCCTTTTCTGAATAGAAAATGTAGGTCAACACCAGAGAATTGTTTAATATCCCTGAGAATCGATCAAATTGATATAGATGGTGCAAAAGATACAGAAAAGTGAGAGTTTATATAACTTCTAACCCCTGGGTACAAAAATGATGTCTAAAGTTTACAGAGCAAAGTGCTCAACACAATATGCTGGTTCCGAGCTTGTAACTAATTAACATGGGGTAATATTATGTAGCCATTTGACATGGCATGTTTTACTATTTTTCACTAATTAGTTAGTCCTTTAACAATTAAATAGAACTCTTTTGTTGGACTTGGCTGTGAAACAAATAAGAGGGTCCTTGTGCTGGTGCTAGGCTACTTGATATCATATCCAAAGAAAAAAGTTTCAAGTAGCAAAATATTTTTAATTCCCCCATAGAATAGTAAAAAAAATTAGGAGCAGCCCGATGCACAAAGCATCACATGTTAGAAGGGCTACACCCAAAAGGGTGTGATGCAGACTGTTTACCCTAATGCAAGCATTAGTGGCTGCAGATCAAACCCATGACATATACATCGCATGGAGAAAACTTTAATAAAGAAGCATGCCACTTGTCAATTTATTTTTTTTAATACAGAAGCATGGCAACGTGATCCGAGTTACCATTATTTGCTAGAGCATAATACAGAAGTAGAAGATATTGGTCAACTTCTATACAACATACCCACTATAGCTCCTCGAACAAAATAATTATTTTGTGGTGCTGAGGGGTAGAGTAACTTTATTCAGAGTAAACATGCTGATTTTGTTTCTGACAACATTTATGGTGGGATAAGTTATCGCATGTATATGGTGGGATAACTAATATCGGGATAGCTAATTTCGAGATTAATTATTTCGAGATAACTTCTCTCCAATTCTTGATAATTTTCTTTGAGATGTTGAATATATTTTTATCGTGTTTCTTCAGGGGGTGTCATAAAGCTTCGTAGCATTGACCAATTGTGGCGGTCTTGTTGATGGGTGCCAAGGCGAAATTTATGATCGAGTCTATGTGCAGCAACCTTGAGTACTTTTTTTAGGTTCAATCTAGGACACATTGTGCTACTACTAAGTTGCAGCATGTATTTCTATATATGTGCGCACTTTTTACACGTAGCATATGACATTGAGATAATAGACAAGTTCTTGTTTACCTGCTGGATGCAGAGGTTTTAGTTAGAGCATTGGCTTTTAGCTTCTGCTTTGTCTTATGTTTGTGTAGATATATGATGTATTATGCTCCTGTATTATCTGCTCGTTGTAAAAAGAAGTTGGAAGAACTGCCTTTTTCAGTTTAATAACAAGGTAGTTTCGATTTAATGAGGCAACAAAACTTGAGGCAACAGCCTCTGCTGCTAGGCATGGTGTTGTTGCATGCTTCTGAAGATTCAAAAACGATATGAATCACCATCCTACTCCATGTTGGTAAATCCTGATCCGCCAAAAACTAGGTTCTTATATTCTGATATTTTTGATGAACTCTCTGTTTTTTTGCAAGTGCCATCTCTATAGTTTTATCAGCTTAAGTAACTGGCCTAGTCATTTCTTAGAAGAGAATTTTGGAGAAAATTTTAATAATCGTTTATTACGTGCACTATCTGATGCATATTTTCTTTTGGCATCTGAGATATTTAAAACCCCAACACTATTGTTCTTGACATCATGTTGGGAAGGACCAAAAGACACTTCTTCAAAATTGAATTCATCCACCTTAAAACATCTACTATTCTTATGTAATTTTTAGTTTCTTCTCCAGAATGGAACTGAAAATTTTTTCTGTTTCATCCCTACCATTGTACCTAGTCTTTTTAGGGGTTCTTTGAACTTTTCAGTCAAGATAATATTTATAGGAACTGAAAACTTTGAACTGCTATACTTATCTTGAGTTATTATTGTGTTGGTAAATCAATCTCATTAAATATCATATTTTTCTCATTTTTGAGCCCCACATGCTTATTTTGGATCCTGCTAAATTACAATTATTTGTCATGATCAACAAGGGCATAAATTTGGATTAAATAGAATATGATGTATCGTATGTTCTAAATTTTTCAATGAAGTGACTCCAACAAGCATAAGCTATTAGATTTTGATAAAAAATTAAGAACATGTATTGTAATGAACCAGAAGACATGTATGTTTCTACCAATGAAAACAACAACCAAGCGTGAATCAAATGTTCCATTTTCATAATCATCTTTCTCTTTTTCATATATTTAAAGTAAACTATTCCTACCTTGGCAAGTAGAAAGGTAATTTCTGATAGACCCTCAACTAAAAACAATGTATAGGAAACTATCTAAGCTGTTGATATAAAGCTATCCCGGGATAAACTCACATATAAAGTGCATACTTCTTTGCAATTATATATGTTAATGTAACTGTCAAAGTTCATCTATTAATCAAGAACCATCATAAGAGAATACAACTGATATAACCTAAAAAAGGGATTGAACCACAAACTATAACCTGAAACAACAGTCTCAACTCTCAAGTACCACAAATGACTAACCTAATTTGCAAATGTTATAACAATCTCCAGTTGGTAGTTCAAAAAGTTAACTAAAGAAACCAGCAGAGATCTAAAAGCATCTTCCCAAAATAATAATTTATAAACCTGAGACGAGATATCACAAAAAACTAACCAACCAAATAACCACAATGAAGTCATTAGAGAGGTGTTAACAAATATATCCTCTTACCTTAAGACTTTTAGGCACTCCAATTATTGGTTGTCCGTGATGCAAGTAGTAATGAGTTACATCATACATAACATAGCCTAATAAAGCACCTCCAAACAAATCAGGAGCAGTAGTGGGAGTTGCCAGGAATTTGACCAAGTTCCACAATGAAATTACAAAGTACAATATCAAAAGTTATGGGAAAAGAAAATAGTTATTGTTCTTCAGAGTACTCGCACGATTCAACATTAAGTATAATCATGATCAATGTCACTTGCAAAAAGTAAATAATAAGAACTAATGATTTTCAACTTGCAACATTTTGAACATAAACTACCAACTTCAATATAGTTACATTGTACAGGGAATCATCACAAATTACACAAATTGGCACCCGCTATAATATAAAAACTCCCACTAGGGATTCCAATATTTTATACAGGCGACCTCAAGTCCTATTTTATCATAAACAAAAATAATACACCTAGACAAAGAAAAATCTATTTATCAACATCGACGAAAAAGTGTAATAAACAAAATAAATCCCAACACTATGAACCCTTGATAACAAGGAAGACTCTAATTCCATCTACCTTTCCGTGGCTTAATTTACAAAGAGCAACTCTAAACCCTGACTGCTTTATTAAGCTGAACAGATGTCTTGCAACCTGTTTAATCTAATCTTGCTCTGTCTAAGGCTTGTCCATTCTGTCAAAGATCCCAGGGCCTCAAATCGTCATATCTACAAGAAGATATCTGAAAAAACTCCTTCCATGATTAGATAGAGTATTCGAAATGAGATTTTTGACTAGTAATTCACCAAATCAAAAAAACTATGACAACGCAACGAACACTTCATCGAAAAAGAGTAACAATTTCGTGACATTTTCTATTCCTAAGGAAATTAGTAAAGATTAACAATCGACCACAACTGCACTTCATTGGGGATGATTAGTGAAAGAATAATAATTTTGTTGGGAAAATTCAACTTACAAAAATGAGGGAGAAAAGCTCTAATTTTCAAATCAAGTATGTGAGAAAATCGTATATTGTGTGTATAATGCTTGGGTTCTTTTGATGGGTCGGGTTTGATTTTTTTTAAAAATGGGTCAATTAGTCTTACTTGGGCCATTCTGTTAGTTGAAGGGCACACATATAAACTTTTGTAACGGCGGGGGTATATGTGACCCCAAAGTATGACTGAGGGTAAAGTTGGCCAATTTTTCAAAGTAGATGGGTATTTTTGACCCTTTTTCCTATAGTATAATGTTCCATAGGTTTGAGAATAGGTTGTTGTAGCTAATTTTTGAACCTTTTTAGTTATATTTTAGGTCCATCGCTGGAAATTTTTATTAATTATCAAAAACAAAAGGCAAAAGCCTAGTTTGTCCAAAAAGCGGGCACAGACCCAAACACAAAACTCCGCCTAATAACAAGGAATATGAAAATTTTCTAAAAGATTTACAAATATTTGATTTTTTTCCAAGAGTACTCAGTACTTTTCACTTCTCCACATTGTCGCCTCTGAAAAATGTTCCCTTTGAGTTGAAATTGGCTCTTCATCTTGTTTCTTCTTTGGGTTATCTTCAAGATCGATCCTTGGATGTTTAAAAATCATGCTTTTTTTATCATCTTCACTTACATCTGGTAACCTCTTGATAATCTCTTTCCTTTTTCTGTTGATTTGCAGATTTGAACATTTTCTCTTCTTTTTAGGTGGTCAGTGTTTATCACCAAAGGACTAAAGTAACATGATGCCAGTGTTCAGATTCTTGAGGCTTCATAAATCCTTCTTTTTTCCTACATTTTTCTTGTTTATCTCTTTCATTCTTTCTCTTCTTTTGATATTATGAATGACTTCCTCCGGATGTTGGTGCTTCTTCTCTGTGCTCTTTCATGTAGCTGTCAGATCTAGATTTATAGTGGTGGGAAGCTCAATCTACCCCTATTTTTGGTAAATCTTTTTCACAGCTAGAGCATCTAACTAGTGTTTAGCTAGAGTTCTTGTAAGAAGTCTTATTTACGTGCTTGTGATTTCTCTATATCCCCATGGGCTTATAATTATTGAGTCCTATTTTAGCATTGTTATGCTATGTGATTGATGCTTCTTACTTTCCATGATTCTCTTTATCATCATTTAATGTTTATTTTTCAAGTCTGGATCCTCGAATTAGAGATCTGTGACTTGTCCATGTTGATATGTTTCCTTATTATTGTTGGTGGTTCATTAAAATTGTGGTAATCCCTTGTATCTTGTGTGCCAGTTACTTTGTTAGCTAATACATCTGCCACTGTATTTTCTTTCCTGAATATATGTATCAATTGTGCTTGTATGTCATAATCTGATTTACGAGTCATGATGGCACCTATTTTATTCCAGTAGTAGGTAAGCCAAACCATAGTCTAGAATTATAGGCAATGGACTAACTTGGGGGAAAATGGCCTAAAAGTCGAAAATCAACATTTAAGAAATTAAAACAACAATAAAGCAATTATAACGGTGATAGATAAAGAGCAACAATCATCATAAGACACAATAATGTTGGTATAAAAGCTACTATAAATGAACTATAAGTACTGAATAGTCAAATAGAATCTGTCTCAAAAATGAAAGACTGAAATACATAAATAGAAATAAAAAGGGTAACTCCAACTCCAAAAGCTCATCCCATCTATGAAATCAATGCTTCATTAGTGTCACATCAACGGCGACAACTAGTACTTGAATTTGCACTAAAAAAATACAGAAGTATAGTATGAGTACCAAAACTATGGGTACTGAATAGGCATCATTGGGCGACTGAGTTAAATCATGATATAAGTACGATAAGATACAAGATAAAATAGCTAAGTCAAGGCAAAAGGGTAAACCTGAAAATAAGCTCCAATATCACTGTTGTCACAATGTAAATCGAGACCCTGGTTGTGACGGGCATCCCAAACCATAAAATCCTGAGAGACCCCTTAGCATGTAATCATAAGCATAACTCATATGATATAAATGTGCGGAAGATAAACTGAAAATTTAAGGAAACTTATGACACAAACTGTGTCAGTAAAATATGACAATACAATACCCCAAATTCTGCCTTCCCCGGTCTACGGAGCCTCTACTAAACTAAAAAGATACGTCTGACTAAGCTGGATAAGGCCCTCGGCCAGACCATAAAATAATTGAAACTGATATCTGGATAAGTTGCCTTCTGAAGAAAGGAAAGCTCACCAACTCTAAACGTCTAAGAAAAAATCTACTGGTTTACAGGACCACGGGATTGGGCCTCAAAACCTGAAATATAGGGGGTCAATACTCGAAAGTACTGATATGCAAAACAATCTAAAAATAACATATATTTTTATAAAACATAAGTGAGAGCATTTCATAAAGCAATTTAGCATAAGGTAAATCATAACACATAGGCATAATTTAATGAGCTTCAAAATATTTTCGTGTAATCACGACTCAACTCTTTACTTTACTTCTGAGATAAATGGTACGCCATAAAATTCTATAATTCAATGGGCTATATAGAATATTCCCTTGACTCGGTGGCCAAGCTCCCAATCCAAGTTTGCCGCAAAGATTGGAGTATCAGTAAGTGAGACACACAATATCACAAAGTAGGGTTTCATAATCCCCAATTAAATCAACATGTCATGGTAGTGCACAAGATCACAAAGTAGGGCTCCTAACCATAGTACCAAATTGGGATGACATGAATCAAGGTACACAAGATCACAAAGCAGGGTACAATAATCCCACGTCAGCAAATCACGGTTTCCAACATTGAGTCTTTCAACTCGTGTTTTCTTTGGGTAATCATATAACTCTCTTCAAGCCCAATTTTAGCCTCTTAAAAACATACTTCATGCTTATAAACAAATCCTTCTTATTCTGTTAAAGGCATATCACAACAGGGTATCATCATACCTAGATCTGTAAGTCATTCATTCCATATTACATCATATCCATAACCCTTTTTTATTCAAAAACATGTTAATGACAACCCAAAAATATTTTAACATCACATGAGGGATTTCTTGTTTAAAAACACATGAAAACTTATGCAGACTACTCTCTTTTCAATACTTTCTCATACGATGGTCATCTCTTTCATCAATCACATGCAAATTCTATATTAAGAAACACGAGCATTTGTAAATCAAGGAAAAACTCCTCCCATTCGTTCATAAAATAATAACAATCCATAAAAATTAGCAAAATGCTTAAACTCAAACTTTTAACCATACGCGTAAACAATCTACAACATTATTAAGACAACGGGTTTCATAACAAGAGAGGTAATCATGCAAATCATGCTCTCATATAACTTTTCAGACTAATAACACATGTACACATGAAAACTATTCAAGTTTAGGAAAACAACCTCATACTTTATACAAGATTTCATCATAAAATGAGGTTTACAATACATGCTCTTCAATAATTTTAAAACCCATCTTATGTACAGAATTATATACCTTAAAAGCTTGTTTAATTGATAAATTTATGCCCATGGAGTTTACGATAGTCCCATATACCTTATGTTTCTTGATTTGTGAAGAAAGCTTGAATTTTTGGGGACTTGAATCCTTGATTTTTTGAGAGGAAAAGCTTGAACTTTGTTTTTGGAGAAAGGAAGAGGGTTTCTAATGAGTAATTTTGAGGAAGATGGGCAAATAGTGCCCTTTTTGGTGTTATAAATTGTGTTTTTGATGATTGGGGTAGATGGGAAAGGACCAAATTACCTCTTGATCCTTAGAAAGCTGAAATTGTGGGGGAATAAACTCTGTATCGCATCCCTTATTCTGGAGGAGTGAGCTTCACGTTGTGCCCTTTGTTCCGAGGGAGAGACTGATACTAAACGGTATCTAAATGAAAACAAAACAGTCCATAATCTTTGCATAACAGCCCACACGATAAGACACCAAATGGAAACAACAAACATAAACTTAAAAAAAATAAAAAAATAGGTAACTTGACACAAAGAGAACATATAATGTAGCAACTAAAGAGTATATTAAACTCTAAAATCTCTACAAAATACATTAACAAGCACCAAGTTCTTACGGTGACCGCCAAGGGAATTAACTGTAATACCCCGTATATTTCTAAGCTAGAAAATAAACCATTGTTCCTATGCATGAAACCTTCTATCCTGTGATTCATGTTTGCATACATGAATTAAGATGAGTATCTTAGAAATAATATATCTTATTATGTGTTAAGAATGTTCATAAAAGTCACTTAGAGTAGCCAATCTAAGAATTTTTGAATCCACTAAATTTTCGTGTGTGATTTCACATAGGTCATCTTTGAACAAGCATAACTTGATTTATAGATGGTATTTTGGTAGATTTATACCCTCCAAATTGTATAGAATTGAATAAACATTCCGTTGATACCAAATTCTCCTAAAACGGACACCTGGTGAAGAAGTTATGGCAATTTAAAGTTTCAGCAATGTCATTTTGGTCAGTGGCGCGTCGCGCCGTAAGCCAAAATGAAGATTGTCAATTTCCAGTGTCTCTCTATGATTCAGCACGTCGCGGTCAGTTTTTAGGTTATAAAATAGTGGTAACGCGATGTCTCCGCGTCGCGTCGGGGGTCCAAATCGGGTAATTTTCACAGAAATTAAAAAACGCATCTAGAGGGGTATTTGGGTCATCTTCCCACCCTATATATATTCCATAAACACGGAATTAAGCCATTATTTCACCAAAACATACTCTTTTTCATCAAAATCCTCTCAATAAAACATTAGGGTTTCTATTGGGGAATTCAAGTTCAAGCAAATTCTACCATCAAATTCCATGAATCTCTCCATCAATCTTCACTAAATCAAGAACTAAGGTATGCGTAGTGTTGATTTGTGGATTCCTCTCATCTATAAAGTTCAAAAACCCTCTTTTAAATTATGAATTATGAAGTCATGTTGTAGGTTGATTATGTTTGTGTGATTGATTGGTATACACTACCAAGTTAGAGACTTTATGTGATTCTAGGAAACTAGGATGACTTACAAATTGAAATACATGAATTTTGGGTAGTTTGAATTGTTAAAAGTAGTGAATATGCCTATGTCATAAAGTGTGCATGCAAGGTGTATTATAAAATACCTAAGAGACTAGAATTTATGCATTGTAGCTCAATAGAACTTAAGTGACAAGACCATACTCTTTTCTTTATAACTCAACATGAATTCTATGCTAATTGTTGTGTATTGTTGTTGTGATATGGAATGTTCATGAAGTTAGAATCATGTAAGAATGTACATGTTATATGCATTATCTTCCATGTTAAAGAATATGATAATCATGTGTGGTGTGAAATCCCCTATCTATGGAATTATGAATTATAAATATTGTTGGATTGCTCATGAACTAGTCTTATGAGATCATGCTACGCTTTCTTGCAAGTCCTACTATTGTATAAGATATATGGCAACCATGTACTTCATGAATTTCACCAAGTTAGGATATTATGAATTATTGGTGTTGGCCATGTATTAACGTCAGTCATGTGTGTCAGTTTTTTTCCATCCAGTCCTGGGGGTACTCGTACCCGAAAAATATAGATGTGTGCCTAAAGCCATGTCATGTTATCACGATACTCTTCAATCCATGATCTATAGAATTTAGTCAGTCATGTGACTCAGGAAAACTCAGAAACCTCAACAGACTCAGTAGTTCAGAAATCTTAGTACTCAGTAATCTCAATTGTCTTAGTAACAAAAATATTCCTAGTAATCTCAGTAATTTCAGTACTCTTAGTCAGTCCTCAGAACTTAGTACGTTTCTTCAGACAAGGGAACTCCGTCAACTTAGTTTAGCTCCGCTAAACAATACCACTAGTATTAATTCAGTTAATCAGTAGCAGTTTAGCTCAGTTATTCAGTTTAGTGTCTTTCAGTTGGGAGTAGAATTCAACACCGAGTGAGCCTAGGGATGGGGATTCACCTACTTGAAAGGACTGAGATCCTTAGAAGAAATCCCTAAGTTCAAAAATTTCTTAGCCAGCGTAGGTATGAGATGTCGCCCATTAGATAGGAATGACATACTCAACGGTCACCCATTAGCATGTTTATATGTATAGGACTGATCCCAAGAGTCACCTGCTAGATTAGTACTGACTCCACAGCAGTTGTCTTTACTGGTGATGCAGTACTGACACCCTTCCATTCAGGGCAAAGATTGGACCCCAGTCATCTTAGCATGGGGCATGTCGGTTCAATGAATACATCCCACAGTTTCAGTTATGTATTTAGGACTGTCAGATACAGTCAACTCAGCTAAGTAGTATAGATTCAGTACTGTTAAATACAGTCAATACTTATCATTATAAATAGACTTCAAGATCACCCACTAGATAGGACTGATCTTAACTATGGTCAATTAGTATCAGAATCATTAGAATTAAAGATCACCTGCTAGATAGGATTGATCTTAAATTTAGTCACTCAGCTTAGAAAGGAACTCAGATAGTTCCATAAGAACATAGACGGTCCGATACAGTCACTCAGTATCAATTACATCGGCTATGATGATCATCACAGTTATATCAGTTATATCAGTCATCATAGCTTACGTTTTCAGTATCCAGTTTCAAGACTGTTAGACACAGTCAATCAGGCTAGTTCTTCATAATTTGAGCTGTTAGAAATAGTCATTCATCTATTCAGTACTTCAGTATCAGTAAAGTTATGTCGTTAGTATTCAGACTTTGTAGTCAGTATCACCACGAGTTCAGTTATGGTGTCTTATGCATGTATGTATTCCCATGTTCATATTAGTCAGCATTTTTCATGAATATAACCCTTTGTATTTAGCCTACCTCACTCATATACTCAGTACATTCAGTCGTACTGATATATTTGCGCTATGGTGCTTTCTCTTATGTTTCACCATAGGTTCAGAGGCACCAGCTCCAGATCAGCAGTAGCATTTCAGTGTTCAAAGTTACAGTGAGTCCTCATCCATTCAAGGATAATATTATTTTATTTCATTCATTATTTCAGTTCAGTTTTACTAGACGGAGTTAGTTGGAGACATGTTCCTTCAACTTCTTATTCAGACGGTATTTAGAGGCTTTCAGATTTAGTTCAGATTTGATTCAGTCTTTCAGTTGTTTTAGGTATTTCATACCCCACTCAGATGTTACATCAGATTTGAACCTTATGGCCTTACAACCTTTATTTTCGCATTTATTCATTATATTATGCAGTGTACAGGTATAGATAGCAATCATGAGTTATCTTGTGGTCCTTTGGGGTCATGAGCACCGTGTAGCATTCTGATTCATAAAATTGGGGTGTTACAAACTTGGTATCAGAGCCTAAGGTTCACCAATGTCCTAGGAAGTCTGAAAATCTGCATCTAGTAGAGTCTTGTACATGTGTGTGTTGTGCACTACACTTATGTGTAGGAGGCTATGAGATGTTTTAGAAATAGTTTCCCTTCTTTCATGTCTCAGATTTTTCTATAGAAAAGTTTTCTAAGAAAACTCATATAGATTCTTGTCATGCTCCACGCATATTAACTCCACCTTACTTTCAAGGTAACAGAAATAGTGAAGCTCAAAGTTCTAGAGATAGAGTTTTCTTAACCAGTCCTAGCATACAGTTATAGGATTGCCCACAGACTCAGAAATACCCCATCAATCCTGTTATGTTCCAAGTCGTACAGATTTCATTCATGACCATGAGAACTCATTCACGAACCCAATTTTAGATATGCCATCATATCTTTTCTCCGAATCCTATAACAATGTAGGCCTAGAATTTTTAAGCATGAACTCAGGAGTTAATAATGGTAGAGTTAGGATAGTATTATCTAGTTTGATCAGATTATGTATTCATGGGGATAGTTGTACCACAGTAAATCAGTAGGCTTGAAAAGTGTAACCTAGAATTTAAGTTTATTAACTTGAAATTAAGCATGAAGGTGTGAATGTGATATTAGTAGTGTGTGAAGGAACAGAGGTAGATAATAGGATTAGTAAGGCAAGTATGTGTTTGACAGAGTGTAAGTATGTGATTAAGATTACAGTTCATTTTAGATATTAGTTTAGTGTTCATAGGCTTATGATAATAGCTTTGAGATAAGGGCAAGATAATAGATCAAGTAACCCAGTCAGGCTCTCAAATTCTAGTAGTAGCATCAGTATGTACAGAAAAAAGTTAGGGAAGAAGATTCCCGACCCATCCTCATCTCAATGTAAATCTTCGTACTTCAGTCAACATAATGCCTATGCATGCTTCATGTCTTAGATTCCATGGATATATCTTATGTTCACACATATTTATAGAATTGTGTGTGCTTTCTGTTCTCACTATAGTAAGTTTAGTTCTAGATCACTCAGTGTTATTAATCATGTTCCATGAACTCAGAAATTCTACACTCAGGTTATGCAACTCAAGACTCATGTACACATATCATGCTCCCCAGTATACTCAGTTTCCATAACTCATGCTATGCCCTCACTGATCAGATAAGTCCAGACTATGTCATGTATATCCTTATTCCAGACCTTTTTGGTAAATTTATGCCATAGATATTTCATTTCTCAAGTTTCAGTCATGCGTCAAATTCAGTCAGTATCCATTCATGCTTCAGGTCCTCCTGATTTAATCCTTCAGTAAGCTCTCCTTGTGGAACAGTGTAGTGGTGAGCAGTTATTTAGATGGGAGAGAGTTAATGTTTTATGTTAAGGGTAGACTATTGCATGCATGTTTTATACGAGGGTGTAGATACCAAGATAGGCTTGAATATCCTGTTAGTATGCAAGCAAAAGGCTAGCAAGATGTAGTAATTAGAGATAGAGAAAGTTTAGTTTATCAGTATTTTCAGTCATGCATTTGTGTATCATACCAGTTATATAATCATGCATCAGATATGCATGGATTCATCTTATCAATCTCTATATCATATATGCATTCTCATTCTGAGAAACTTAATTCATCAGAACACTCAGTCCTTCATCTCGTAAGTCAGTTACCCATGCATCAGATATGCATGTTCAGTATGAATCAGTTTAGTTATCACGTCAGTCCTGAGATCATGTTTTAGTCATTCATACTAGGTTAATGTTCAGCTTATTATTTCCCTTCTCAATCATTCTCATTCGAGAACGAATGTTCTCAAAGGGGAGATATTGTAATAACCCATATATTTCTAAGCTAGAAAATGAACCATTATTCCTACGCATGAAACCTCCTATCCTGTGATTTATGTTTGAGTACATGAATTAGGATGAGTATCCTAGTGATATTAGAGCTTATGATGTGTTAAGCATGTTCATAAGAGTCACTTAGAGTAAGCCAAGCTAAGAACTTTTGAATCCACCAAATTTTCGTGTGTGATTTCACATAGGTCATATTTGAACAAGAATAACTTGATTTATAGGTGGTATTTTTGAAGATTTATACCATCCAAATTGTAGAGAATTGAATAAACATTCCGTTGATACCAAATTCTCCTAAAACGGACACCTGGTGAAGAAGTTATGGCGATTTAAAGTTTCAGCACTGTTATTTTAGTCAGTGGTGCGTCGCGCTGTAAGCCAAAATGACGATTGTCAATTTACAGTGTCTCTCCATGATTCCAGCATGTCATGGTGAGTTTCTAGGTCATAAACTAGTGGTAACACGATGTCTCCGCATCGCGCCGGGGGTCCAAATCGGGTAATTTTCACAGAAATTAAAAGATGCATCTAGAGGGGTATTTGGGTCATCTTCCCACCCCTATATATATTCCATAAACACGGAATTAAGTCATTATTTCACCAAAACATACTCTTTTTAATCAAAATCCTCTCAAGAAAATATTAGGGTTTCTATTTGGGAATTCAAGTTCAAGCAAATTCTACCATCAAATTCCAAGAATCTCTCCGTCAATCTTCACTAAATCAAGAACTAAGGTATGCGTAGTGTTGATTTATGGATTCCTTTCATCCATAAAGTTCAAGAAACCTCATTTAAATTATGAATTATGAAGTCATGTTGTGGGTTGATTATGTTTGTGTAATTGATTGGCATACATTACCAAGTTAGAGACTTTATGAGATTCTAGGAAACTAGGATGGCATGCAAATTGAAATACATGAATTTTGGGTAGTTTGAATTGTTAAAAGTAGTGAATATGCCTATGTCATAAAGTGTCCATACAAGGTGTTTGATAAAATACCTAAGAGACTATAATTCATGTATTGTAGCTCAATAGAACTTAAGTGACAAGACCATGCTGTTTTCTTTATGACTCAACATGAATTCCATGCTAATTGTTGTGTGTTGTTATTGTGATATGGAATGTTCATGAAGTTAGAATCATGCAAGAATGTTCATGTTATATGAATTATCTTCCATGTTAAAGAATATGATAATTATGTGTGGTGTGAAATCCCCTATCTATGTTATTATGAATTGTAAATATTGTTGGATTGTTCATGAACTAGTCTTATGAGATCATGCTACGCTTTCTTGCAAGTCCTACTATTATATAAGATATATGGCAACCATGTACTTCATGAATTTCCCCAAGTTATTATATTATGTATTGTTGGTGTTGGCCATGTATTCACATCAGTCATGTGTGTCAGTTTCCTTTCATCGAGTCCTGGGGGTACTCGTACCCAGAAAATATAGCTGTGTGCCTAGAGCCATGTCATGTTATCACGATACTCTCAGTCAAGCCATGATCTATAGAATTTAGTCAGTCATGTGACTCAGGAAAACTCAGAAACCTCAGCAGACTCAGTAGTTCAGAAATCTTAGTACTCAGTAATCTCACTAATCTTAGTAACAACAGTATTCCTAGCAATCTCAGTAAATTCAGTACTCTCAGTAAGTCCTCAGAATTCAGTACGTTCCTTCAGACAAGGGAACTCAGTTAACTTAGTTTAGCTATGCTAAACAATACTACTAGTATCAGTTCAGTTAATCAGTAGCAGTTCAGCTAATCAGTTTAGCTCAGTTATTCAATTCAGTGTCTTTCAATTGGGAGTAGAATTCAGCACCGAGTGAGCCTAGGGATGGGGATTCACCCGCTATAAAGGACTGAGATCCTTAGAATAAATCCCTAAGTTCCAAAACTACATAGCCAGAATAGGTACGAGATATCACCCGTTAGATAGGACTGACATACTCAGGGGTCACCCATTAGCATAGTTATATGTATAGGACTGATCCCAGGAGTCACCCGCTAGATTAGGACTGACTCCATCACAGGTGTCTTTACTGGTGGCGTGGTACTGACACCCTTCCAGTCAGAGCAGAGATTGGACCCCAGTCAGCTTAGCATGGGGTATGTCGGTTAAATGAATACATCGCATAGTTTTAGTTATAGATTCAGGACTATCAGACACAGTCAACTCAGCTAAGTAGTATAGATTCAGTACTGTTAAATACAGTCAATGCTTATCATTATAAATAGACTTCAAAATCACCCACTAGATAGTAATGATCTTAACTATGTTCAATCAGTATCAGAATAATTAGAATTAAAGATCACCCGCTAGATAGGATTGATCTCAGATTAAGTCACTCAGCTCAGAAAGGAACTTAGATAGTTCTATCAGAACTTAGATGGTACAATACTGTGGCTCAGTATCAGTTACATCGGCTACGCCGATCATCACAGTTATATCAGTTATATCAGTCATCATAACTTACGTTATCAATATCCAGTTTCAAGACTGTTCGATACAATCAATTAGACTGGTTCTTCATAATTCAAACTATTAGATATAGTCATCCATCTATTCAGTACTTCAGTATCAGTAAAGTTATATCATCAGTTTTCAAACTCAGTAGTTAGTATCACCATGAGTTCAGTTATGGTTTCTTATAAATGTATGTATTCCCACGTACATATTTATCAGCATTGTTCACGTATATAACCCTTTGCATTTAGCCTACCTTACTTGTATACTCAGTACATTCAGTCATACTGACGCATTTATGCTATGGTTCTTTCTCTTATGGTACACCGTAGGTTCAGAGGCACGAGCTCTAGATCAGCAGTAGCATTCCAGTGTTCAGAGTTATAGTGAGTCCTCATCCATCTGAGGATAATATTATTTTATTTCATTTATTATTTCAGTTCTGTTTTGCTAGATAGAGTTAGTTGGAGACATGTTCCTTCAACTCCTTATTCAAAAAGTATTTAGAGGCTTTCAGATTTAGTTCAGATTTGATTCAGTCTTTTAGTTGTTTTAGGTATTTCATACCCTACTCAGATGTTACATCAGATTTAAACCTTATGGCCTTACAACCTTTATTTCCATATTTATTCAATATGTTATGCAGTGTACAGGTGCAGATATCAATCATCGATTAGATTATGGTCCTTCGGGGTCATGAGCACCGTTTAGCATTCCGATTCAGAAAATTGGGGTGTTACATTAACTCACCTCAAGATCCACCGTTTCTAAGAAAAGAATAATATTGGCTTTTCCAAGCCCTAAGCTACAATAGCTAGTCCACACCCTAACTAAGAACTACACTAAGGTGGCCTACTCTCAAGAGAGGGGATTTTCAATGTCTCATATTCTCATCATCAAACAACTAATAAGAGATGACCTAAAATGTACTATTTATAGTGTATTACAAAAGGAGACAAAATGACTACACCACCCTTAATGATAGAGGGGGCCTTGGAGTGCATTTTGGGAAAAGTGAAGTGACTAAAATTTTCTTAATGAAGATGACTCTAAAACCTTAAGCATTTAAGGGTGCAAAGAAGTGAGTCCTCATGTCTTCAATGCTCTAAGCAATCTTCCACTCTCGGCCTTGATGTATGGTATGCTCAATGGTAGGATGAAAACGGGTCCTCTATGCATATTCTCGTATCCTCGAAGTGACCAAGTCTTGAGCCTCTATGTCTTGGCCTCCAAAGATTTCATCAAAAGATAAGATGGTCATTTGTCCCGTATCAGAGACCAACACATCGCGGGACTATCGTGGAGGCTTACTGTCTCTCACAAAAATGGACATAATTTTTTTCTCAGGTATCAGATTAAGGCAAAATTGGTATTGTTGGAAAGATAATTCAAATATCTATTATTTGGTGGGTCTTGAGTTGAAAAATTAAACCTATGTCAAAAGTTATACTCGTTCAAAGTTGACCCTTCTAGAGTCGAATACAAAAACTTGGCCGAATCGAAGACTGTTAGCTCGACTTTGCTCTAAGTGATTTCTATGAACATTTTTCACCTCATAAGAACTTCACACACTAGGATAAATATCATGACACATGTTTTCAAATATAAATTATGGGATTAGAGTTTACACACATAGGAATAACAGTTCAATGTTTAGCTTGAAAATCCGAGGTGTTACATTTTCTCCCCCTTGGGATCATCCGTCCCCGAATGATGGGTAGGAACTTGTTGAAGGTTTAAAAGTATTGAATAAAGAGCTTAACCTTGAATTGAACATTTTTCCTTAACAAAATATGCAAAGGCATCAAATAAGCTTCATAATAACCCATAGTGAAATGTGTAAGCACGAAGGGTGAGATAATAAGAATTGACATAGAGATGACCTTGCACATGAGTTCTAGGGATAATAATCATCACAACATAAGGAATGAGTTTATTTAGTTATAATAGCCCTGATTTACATTGGTACAATCATGAAATGATCTTTTGCGGGAGATAGGAGTAGATGCATTCTCTTCCTTACAAGATACAACGAATAGACCTAAACTTAGAGACACAACTCGTCTATGCCCCAAACTATAAATAACATACTTCATCATTTCCAAATTACAATTATACCATCACACATACAACCACAAGAGTTTGAGTCCTACTGCGTAGTACTTCTATGTTAAAGCCTAACTCGGAGAAAAGAGGTGCTAGCTTAAGCTATGGGACCCTATGCTCTAATCCCTTTAAGAATTTTACTTCACCTTATCACTACCATCAAACACGCTCTGGTTTTTATTAAGGGAGAACTAACCACATAGTACATAGGTTTATGTTTTCATCAATTACAACATTCAAGCCTATCACTACTACACCCACTTCATGGATCTCCCTACTAAGACCAGAAAATTCAATCACTCTCACAAAGATTTTTGCCACATATCTCCTTTCTAACTATTTCACATAATGAAAGTTCATCTCCTTCTTTCCCCATTCACCTATAACCTTAGCTAAAGAAACCACATCAAAATTTTCACATCCAAGAACATCTACTTCCCCTACCTAAGTCACTACTACTTTTCGATAACTGCTATCATACTATCACTCAGAGGGTCATTGAGGGACCCGATCATAAGCATCATGAATGAGAGTAACACTGTTTGATTATAACTTATACTTATTGCACTACTCAAGGTGGGGCATGAGGTGAAGATACGATACAATAGACACGAAGTGTTTCATATATCAAGTGTCTGGATCATAAGTAGAGAGTCGTTCCTGTATAAACACAACATAACATGAGTTCTTAGGATCGGGCACAGTGAGAAACATGAGCGTATACATCAGGAGTCATATAACCTAAGGTCGGAATTTATAAAGTCAACAATTGAGACAAGGATTTATACTTGAAGCTATTTTTTTTTCATTTTAAGAGTTGAGATAGTCATGAGTTTGCATGAACCTCATCACTTTGGCTTTGCTTCTAGTTTGGAAGTCGGAACATGACATGAATTACATGGAGAACTCAAGCCTTATACATAGGCAGGACTTGAGTACATGATACATTGGTTGAATGACCTCTTAAATTGAAGTAGGAGGAGTTTTCTTGAATAGTAATAGATTTATCATGACTTTTCCCTAAAACTTGCCACCATTTCTACTTCAACACTATACCTCATGTATATATCACAATTACACACTTCGATATTTTAAAAGTCATCAACCTAAGATCTTTCACACATCACATCAAGCCTACTAATTCATTCCCACAAAATATGCATCATTAATCTTAAGCTACTATTCTTACCACCGAAATCCTAGTCTAAAGTTCAAGCCTATTATCTATTATTAATCATGTAACGCCGATGAAGCACGCCGCATATTATACTAGTTTGTCAAATGGTAAAATCAACCTAAGTTTTTTATTTAATGCAACTACGGCCCATAAATTCATTCTCTCCAAAACACTACTACTATACCTTAGAATCAACTACATACCTTCTCACGTTTAGTACAAGTTAAAAACTACTACAGAAAAGACAATTGGGGGTGGGGGGTAAAGTCACATAATAGTGATAGTCGATCTTAATCTTATAATATAACACATTATGATCTTATCAACATGTTCTACTTTCTCACATCATATTTACTTACCCATTCATGTACCCCACTACATTCAAACTCCATATACACCAATAAGTCTATATCATTAACTTATTGACTAATCTACCCCTTTCCATTCACAACCTATAAATGATTTCTATAACCACCATAACTATCGAGGATCCTTTCCTATTTTGAATAAATAACATGCATAGCCAATCACTTCCTTCACAGACTACCCTACAATCTATAAATCTTGCTACACCATTAGTCTATCACTATAAAATAGCAACCCATCCCTCAATCAATGGCTATACAACTAAAACTAGCTATTTTATGCAAAAATCACCCTCACTCTGACTTCTAGACTTGTGACTTTGTATCACTAACTTTGAGATTATCTTACTCTCAATAGGTTATGAAACCTTAACATATACTACTACTCGGGTAGACATACTATTCCAATATTTTATCGCATGTCTCTGCCCTTAAGCATGACATCTGCAATAAGGATTTTGAAAGGAATTAAATATACTTTATACCTTAAGCTGAAAAGCTCAATTTCACTAAGATAGAGGTATACACTCAAATTAATATACTTTGAAGCACTAATGGACTCCTCTCAAGTCCTTGTGATATCTCATAACTTCATGGAAAACTAAACCAGAAAGGACCACATTTTTGGGAAATCTAAAATCTTGAACTTGTATCACCTGGACAATAGGTCATGGCCATAAAATTAAACCAAGGAAGGAATTTGGATAACTTTTGTATGGACGATGCTATAGCATGAACTAGAGTATGAAAGAATGAGAAACAACTCCTAAATTCCCGGTAGCCTCCTGATTGTAAATGTGGTGCACAACACACCCATAAGTAAGACTCTATTAGACACAACTTTGTAGACACCCTGGGGCCATGAACCGTGCTCTGATACCAAGCTTTTCACAACCCGTATCAAGGCCCTAGCCATGATGGGCATCCCAAACTATGAAGGTCGAGAGACCCCTTAGCATGTAATCATAAGCATAACTCATATCAAATAAATGTGTGGAAGATAAACTAAAAATTTAAGGAAACTTATGACACAAACTGTGTCAACAAAAAATGACAATATAATACCCCAAATTCTGCCTACCCCAGTCAACGAAGCCTTTACTGAACTAAAAACACACATCTGATTAAGCCGGGACAAGGCCCTGAACAGACCATAAATTAACTAAAACTAATATCTGGGTAAGTTTTCTTCCGAAGAAAGGGAAGCTCACCAACACTGAACGTCTGAGAAAAAATCTACTGGTTTGTAGGACCACAGGACTGGGCCTCAAAACCTGATATATAGGGGGTCAATACTCGAAAGTACTGGTATGTAGAAAAATCCAAAAATAACATATATTTTTATAAAACATAAGTGAGAGCATTTCATAATACAATTTAGTATAAGGTAAATCATAACACATGAGCATAATTTGATGAGCTTCAAAATATTTTCTTGTAATCCTGACTCAACTCTTTACTTTACTTTTGAGCTAAATGGTACACCCTATAATTCCATAATTTCACAGGCTATATGGATTTCTCCTTTGACTCAGCGGCCAAGCCCCCAATCTAAGTTTTCCATAAGGATTAAAGTATCAGTAAGGGAGACACACAAGATCATAAAGCAGGGTGCCATTATCCCCAATCAAATCAATATGTCATGGTAGTGCACAAGATAACAAAGCAGGTTTCCTAACCATAGTATCAAATAAGGACGACATGAATCAAGGTACACAGGATCACAAAGCAAGGTACCATAATCTTTTGTCAGTAAATCACGATTTCCAGCATTGAGTCTTTCAACTCGTGCTTTCTTCGGGTAATTATCTAACTCTCTTTAAGACCAATTTTATCATTTTAAAAACATAATTCATGCTTATAAAAAAATCTTTACCATTCTGTTAAGGGCATATCCAACAGGGTATTGTCATACCCGGACCTATAAGTCATTCATTCCATGCCACATCATATTCGTAGCCCTTTTTATTCAAAAGCATGTTAATGACCACCCAAAAATATTTAAACATCACATGAGGGAGTTCTTATTTCAAAACACATGAAAACTTATGCAAACTACTCTCTTTTCAATACTTTCTCATACGATGGTCATCTCTTTCATCAATCACATGCAAATTCTATATTAAGAAACACGAGCATTTGTAAATCAAGGAAAAACTCCTCCCATTCGTTCATAAAATAATAACAATCCATAAAAATTAGCAAAATGCTTAAACTCAAACTTTTAACCATACGCGTAAACAATCTACAACATTATTAAGACAACGGGTTTCATAACAAGAGAGGTAATCATGCAAATCATGCTCTCATATAACTTTTCAGACTAATAACACATGTACACATGAAAACTATTCAAGTTTAGGAAAACAACCTCATACTTTATACAAGATTTCATCATAAAATGAGGTTTACAATACATGCTCTTCAATAATTTTAAAACCCATCTTATGTACAGAATTATATACCTTAAAAGCTTGTTTAATTGATAAATTTATGCCCATGGAGTTTACGATAGTCCCATATACCTTATGTTTCTTGATTTGTGAAGAAAGCTTGAATTTTTGGGGACTTCAATCCTTTAGTTCTTGAGAAGAAAAGCTTGAACTTTGTTTTTGGGGAAAGGAGGAGATTTTCTAGTGAGTAATTTTGAGGAAGATGGGCAAATAATTTCCTTTTTGGTGTTATAAATCATGTTTTGAACGATTGAGGTAGAGGGAAAAGGACTAAATTACCCCTTGGCCCTTAGGAAAGTGAAACTGTGGGGGAAGAAGCACTGTGTCGTATCCCTTATTCTGGGGGAGAGAGCTCTGCGTTGAACCCCTTATTTCGAGGGAGAGACTAATGCGCTGTCGGACAATCGTGGAGGCTTACTGTTTCTCACAAAAATGAACATAATTTTTCGCTCAGGTATCTGATTAAGGCAAAATTGCTATTGTTGGAAAGATGATTCAATTATCTATCATTTGGTGTGTCTTGATCTGAAATATTAAAACTATGTCAAAAGTTATACTCATTCAATATCGACCCTTTTATAGTCGAATACCTAAACTTGGCTGAATCAAAATCTCTTAGCTCAACTTTTCTCTACGTAATTTCTATGAACATTTTTCACCTCATAAGCACTTCACACACTAGGATAAAGATCATGACACATGTATTCAAATATAAATCATGGGAGTAGAGTTTACGTATGTAGAAACAATAATTCTATATCTAGCCCAAAAATGTGGGGTGTTATAATTGTGCATAAGTAAATAACTAAATACACAAAGTAACATAAAAATCACACCATTATAACTACTAAATTGGTCCCCGGTAAGCCAATAAGTATGGAAAAGTAAATAATCACAACGCAGGCCCCTATAAACCTGGAGGTTACAATCAAGAAGAGTAAATAATCCAATAGCCATAAATTACCAATTATCACACCATCTCCACGAATTTATCCAAACCATAACATAAAAACTCCCAAAATACTAGACTTGAACTACAACTCAACAATGTCATCATCATTACCTTCATTTGCTAGACTTGAACTGAAACTCATATTATCAATATCATCATCACATATTGGACTTAAATCGGAACTCATATATATCATTATCATCATCAATTACTAGACTCGAATTGGAACTCATTTCTATTAGACCATATCAATAGACCATGTAAATAAATCATAGTCATAAGTCATATCACTAAATCCCAATAATTATCCACTGAAACTTACCCAAAATTAGCATCAACTCCAATACAAAACTAGTATACTCATTAAGTATTCAATATCATCAAAGTCCCAAAACAACAACTAATAAGGGTATATCATGCGTAAATAAGTCTACAATGCTAACACAAATCTAGACTAAGGTGAGCTGGAGGGGCCTATTTCTAGTCTCCAAAATTCATTTTAGGCAAATCCCTGGACTAGGCTAAGGTATTTGAATTCATTTCTAGATGCTAAATAATCCCTAATTAGCCCTAAGATAGCAATTTATCCTAAAACATAAGCAATTAAGTCAATTTTTCCTAAACTATGATTTCAAGATAACCTAGATAGTCCAACTAGCCTATATATTTTTAATCATACCTCTGACACCTAAATTCCACCCTATATCTAGCATAATATTATAATCATACTAAAAAATAGCTTAATCTATGAAGAGGGTAACCCTAGCCTACTTGGATGCCGAAGAAATACTTGAAGAATTCGTTAAACCATTAATTTCTTTTTCCGAGAAGCTTCTACAAGATGCCACTCTATAAAAATCGTAATCTACTCATCCAAATAAGAAAAATGATACCTATGTTGCACTATTGTGCTTTGGATCCAAAATTACTTAAAAATTCCATGTGGGGCCTATTTACGAAATCACACTTTCAAAACTGCATAACATCCTTTTATGCTCAAGGAACATTTACCCTTAAGAATGTATTAATTTTGAGCTCTAATGGTTCTATAATCAAGCCACAAAGATTCTAGGAATTCTAGAAAAAGATAGAGAAACTAACCATGAAAATAATGAAAGCTTACCACAAATTCAAAGAAGAAACGCAAAAATTAACTTTACCCAAGATCTAAAATCACCCACAAATAATTTTCCAAGTTTTTTCATTTTTAAGGCTCAATATTCTAGAGAATGAATGAAGAATGGTGAAAATTAGGATTAGTGGGTATTTATACCCTTCCCAGGTATTCGGATACCACTTAAGCAAACACTTGGCCTTTCTAATGGTAGCCACAAAAGCGCCAAGCTGAATGCTAAAACGGTACCTCATTGACCTATCAGACCGCTAAGGTGGCCAGTTGGCATTAAAGAGACTAGTGCTTTAGTAGCCAACCAGCTCCTAAAGTGGCACTTGCCGATTTGGTGAAGGATGCTAAAGCACCAAAGGTCCGCTTTAATAGTCGCACCATATTTTCTTACATCAACTGGAGACTTAAAATATTTTCTAGTCTCCAACCCGTCCAGATTCATCCAAATTTTTTTTATGCAAACAAACTATGCTACCCTATCAAATTCGATGTTTCGAATTCAATGGCACAGTCAAAATTTCCATCCAAAGTTATTTCAATGAAAAGTGAATCTCACATCTACTTGCCATTATTTTTAACTTTCGGTTAATAGCCTAAAATGAGTTTGGGAGCCTCGAGACCCAAACCAAAGGACTACATAACCTAAAATAGGTGTTGCAGAGCTATTGGGACTGTTAGAATTGGCATATAATGATGTTTGACTGAAGATTTTTCCAAATAGCCAATTTGAACCAACGAAGGCTTCAAAATAGGGAATTGTATCTAAAGACCAAATAAACTGCTCGATAACTGAACTATCCATTCTAGTAAGTCATAAATGACTTGAGGCAGCTATAGGAAATCTCTAAATCGCAAAAAATAAGCAAAAATACAAAACATTACCTGGAGGGTAATATCCACTATTAAAAGAACTTTCGTCTGCCAAAGTAAAGGATTATAATATACTTAAAGCCTTGAACAGGTGAGGATACTGGCTCCGCATCTTACTCTCGATCTCCCTAGTAGCCTCTTATATTGGGTGGTGCCTCCACCAAACCTTAACAACTAGAATCTCTCTAGTGCACAACCTCCTGACATTACTAGCCAATATGAGAACAGGATCCTCTACGAATGTCAACCACTCATCCAACCAAACTGATTCCCATATGAGAACATGATATGGATTGTGATAGTATAGTTGCAACACAGAAACCTAGAAAATTGTATGGATAATAGCAAAATCTAAGGGTAAGGCTAACTCATAATCCACCTTACTAATTGTGCAAAAAATCTCAAAGGGTCCAACATATCTGGGGCTTGCTTTTCCTCCCAAACCCATCACACCCTTCATGGCCGATACATGGAGAAAACCTAATCACCAACTCCAAATCTCAAAGCACAAAGTCTATAATCTATATAAACCTTCTGCCTACTCTGATCTGACCTTAACCTATCCTATATCACCTTGACTCTATCAATGGTTCTTGAAGCAAGTCGGTACCACAGGGCCTAATCTTGGAAGTCTTAAAATATCCAATCGAGGAACGACATTTCCTTCCATCTAAAGCCTCAAAAGGTGACATCTCAATACTTAAATGGTAGCTACTATTATAAACGAACTCTACCAAGGCCAAGTGTAGCTCCCATTGACCTCAAAAATCCATAACACAATCTTAGAGCATAGACTCGAGAAACTCAATAGTCTGCTTTGATTGACCATCAGCCTAGTGGTGGAAGGTTATACTAAGATCAACCTAAGTGTCTAACTCCTCCTAAAAAGTTCACCAAAAGCTTGAAGTGAACACTAATACCTAGTCTAAAATGATAGATATAGGCACACTATGCAAATAGACTATCTTACTAACATAGATACGAGCTAATCTCTTGATACTAAAGAACATCTGAATAGGAATGAAATGTGCTGAATTGATCAACCGATCTACAATGACCCAAATACCATCAGAACCATAGAAAGTACGAGAAAGATCACTAACAAAGTCCATGGTAATCTTCTCCCTTTTTCAATTTAGGAATAGGCAATCTCTAAATCAAGCCACTAGGTCTCTTATGCTCGACCTTCACCTATTGACAACATAGGCAATGAGCTATAAAATCCCCCACATATCTCTTCATACCAGTCCACCAATAATATTATCTCAATTCTCTATGTAACTTAGTTTTACTTGGGTAAATAGATTATCTTGAGTTGTGAGTCTTACGCAAAATCAACTGAATTAAGTCATCAACCTCCAAAATACAAATACTACTATCAAATATCTAGACACCCTTAGAATCGATAGTAGCCTTCTTGGACTCACCATACAACACCTAGTCACAGATGATGCAAAGTCTCTTATCCTTAGATTAACGACCCCCAATCTACTCAAATAGTGAAGAACTCACCTCAACACTATCAAGAATCCTCCTAGGATCTAAAATATCAAGTCATACTATCAGGTTGGATAAGGACTGAATGTACCATGCCAATGGCCTCTGAGAAATTGAAATGCAAGCCAAGCTACCCATACTCAGCATATTCTGACTCAAGGAATCCGCTACTACATTCGCCTTGCCCAGAGGATACAAGATAGAGATGTCATAATCCTTAAGAAACTCCATCCGTCTACGCTGTATAGAATTAAGCTCTCTCTAGGTCATAAGAAGCTGAAGACTACGATGATTCGTGAAGATCTCACAATGTATGCCATAAAGATAATGCCTTCAAATCTTAAGTGCAAAAACTATCACCGCCAACTCTAAATCATTAGTGGGGTAGTTACGTTCATGCACCTTCAACTGCCTCGATGTAAAAGCAATAGCACGACCTGACTGCATCGACATACAACCTAAATCAACATAAGAAGTATCACAATACATGGTGAATCCCTCACCCTTAATAGGATGGGACAAAATAAGAGTTGAAATAAGAAACCCCTTTAGTTTTACAAAGCTCGATTCACACTCCTCATACCATCAGAAAGGAACCTCCTTTCGAGTCAATCTAGTCATTGGCACTGCAATAGTCGCAAAAATCTAAAGAACCATCTATAGTAATCAACCAAACCAATAAAGCTATGAACCTTAAATAGAGATATATGTCTAGCTTAATCACGAATAGCCTCAATCTTTGTCGGGTCTACCATAATCCTATCCTTAGACACCATATGCCCAAGGAATGTCATTGTCTCAAGCCAAAACTCATACTTAGATAATTTGGCAAAGAGCATATGATCTCTCAAGGTCTGGAGCATAATCCTCAAATACTGTATATTCTCCTCTCTACTCCTCGAATACACAAGGATATTATCGATGAACATAATCACGAAGAAATACAAATGTGGTTTGAACATGCGGTTTATTAAATCCATAAACTTGGTTGGGGTGTTAGTCAAACCAAAAGACATCACTAGGAACTCATAATGACCATAACAGGTCCTAAAGTCTATCTTCATAAATCTTCAGCTTGAATCTTCAATTGGTGGTGATCAGATGCGAGGTCAACCAAATCATTAATGCGAGGCATAGGATACCAGTTCTTTACTATCACCTTATTAATCAATACATATACACATGGAATCATCTTTCTTTTTCACAAACAACAAAAGATCTCTTTAATGAGACACACTCAGTCTAATGAAACCTTTACCAAAAAGATCCTTCAACTGAGAATTTAGCTCCTTAAGCTCAACGGGAGCCATATGGTAAGGTGTCATAGAAATTGGTCAGGTGCCCAACTCAAGATTAATAACAATCTCACAATACACTCAGGAAGAAGTCCAGGAAGATCGGTAGGGAAAATATCAAAAAACTCATGAACTATAGAAATAGAGTTATCTCCACACTAACATCATGAATATAGTGAGATAAGACTTACAAACCCTTAAAATAAGCCTCCTAGCATGAATATTAGAAATAATTCCGATCGGCTCACCTAGTCGCTCCCTATTACACGATCGGGGTACGTAGGACATAGCAAAAGTAACAGTCTTAGAAAAACAATCCTAGACCGTAGGATAGTGGGATTATTAGTCCATGCCAAAAATCACATCAAAATTCACTATGCCTAATATAATAAGATCAACATGAGTATCAAGCTCTCAAACAATCATAACACATGATCTGCAAACCCGATCCACTACTAAAAAGTCACCCATAGGAGTAGATACACATATTGGAATATGTAGTGAATTTCAAGATACCTATAATCGTGGGGCATAATAAGCAGATACATAAGAATAAGTAGATATCAGATAAAGCAATATTATACTTGTGATAACTTCATTTGAAAACTCAGTGTCGAGTCTAGCAGGTACTACATACCACTGACCATACCCACCACCTAGCTAGGCTCCTGACCGATCTCTTATCCCACCTTTATGAGAACCTCTATGAGCACCCTTGGGACTACCTTTATGACCATGCATACCACCTCTAGCTGGGGGAAAAACTTCTTGAATCAGTGAAACACTATGAACTAAGGAATCATCACTCCACGGCTGGGGCATTCTCTCAAGAAATGAATAAAAGCTCCATAACAATAACATGCCTCAAGAGTTATGCCAAAACTAGAAGATCTGTCTGACCTAGAGCAAGAAACATAACTTGAATAATTGAAAGACAAACCTCTCAAAGATAGACCACTACCCTATCCAGTACGATCACTGCAACTAGACTAGCCCCATTAGTAATCTAAAGTATAGCCTGAACTGGCCTACTAGACTGACCCTAATATTGATATGGCTGGAGAAGTGGGTACCTACCTTGAGAACCAATTCCTTTGAACGCGAGCCACTATGAATCTTGCTAAAACTACCTTAACACCATGGCCTCTTATCTCTTCCCAATTAGGCCTTGAAATGCATCTCCTTCATAACCTAAGCATGATAAAAAAACCTCAACAAAATACCTAGCCATAATAACTAAACTTTGTGTATACATATAAAGAGAAAGTCTTAATCACTGAACAAAGCAACAAACCCTTTATACTTGGTAGTTAAAATAGAAGTAGCATGCCTAGCTAATTTATGGAATCAAGCCTCATATTCTATAATAGTCATGGAACTTTAATCCAACCTCGAGAATTGATCCTTAAGACTGCTAGGCATATACTTCTCCAAGAAGATCTCAGAGAATTAAGTCTATGTCAGAGGGGAAGATCCAGTTGGCCTGGAATCATGATAACCTCTCCAGTAATGTCAAGATTCCAAGTCTAACTAAAAAGTCGTGTAATCCATACTATGAGTCTTAAATAGTCCCAAATCACAGAGCCTATCCTCCCAAGCAATCAAGAACTCATATGCATTTTCTCCCAGTGCACCAAAAAACCTAGGCAGAGCCTATATCAAGAACCCACCCAACATCTTTTGCTCTTCGACAAACATAGAAGGCTAGACAACCATTAGTTGAGAAACTATCAATGTAAAAGAGACCTCAACTCTGGGAGCCACAACAATAGCCCATGCCCCTACCTCAATGCCAAACTTATCTATAGACTATACACTATCAGATAGTGAACCACCAATCAATCCCAAAAGCTAAATCAAATATCTCTGAGCATTAAAGAAAAAATTAATGTTGATAGAGCCTCGGCTAGTCCATGGCCTATTGCTGGCTGAGGTGGAAGAATCAATGGCTTGAAGGTAGAGATAGGTCTGGTAAAGGCCTCCTATCTGGTCCCCTAGCTAGAGACACATCTATAGGCTGTCCATGATCTATAGGTCATCCATGAATAGTGATAGGATCCCTAGACTTGGTTTTGAGACCCTCATCTTGTGTAGCAGCAAAACGTGTCCTGGCCATCTATGAAAGAGTGAAACAAAAGAAATGCTTTTAGAAACTAACTCAGACTCATAGCACAAAATAAGTGAAAGAAGAGAAGAACTCTTAAGAATTTCCTATTACCTCCCAAAGATAAGAAATAGACATCATTATTTTGATCTATGGGACTCTACTAGACACTTGCTCTTGTACGAACAAACTAGTAAAGCCTATGCTCTGATACTAATTTTTCATGACCCAATTTACGAGTCATGATGGCACCTACTTTATCCTACTAGTAGGTAGGCCAAACCATAGCCTGAAGCTATAGGCAATGGTCTAACTTAGGGAAAAATGGCCTAAAAGCCAAAAATCAACATTTAAATAGTTAAAACAATAATAAAGCAGTCATAATAGCCTAGTAGATAAATAAAAATCAATAACAATCCCACAAATCAGTAATATCTATATAAGAGCTACTAAAAATGAACTATAAGTACCAAATAGTCAAATACAATTTATCTCAAAAATTAAAGACTGGACATTGATAAATAGAAGGAAGAAGGGTAACTCTAACTCCAAGAGCTCACCCAATCTTTGAAATCAACCCTGCACGAGCGTCAAATTAATGGTGGCAACTAGTACTCGTATCAACACCAAAAAGGTACAAAAGTATAGTATGAGTACCAAAACCATGGGTATAATAGGCATCATCCACCGACTGCGCCAAATCATAAAATAAGTACAATAAGATACAAGATAAAATAACTATGTCAAGGAAAAAGGTCAAACTTGGAAATAAGCTTTAACGCCACTGTGCATAAGTACACAAATAAATACAGAAAGTAATTTAAAGATCACGCCATTATAACTACTAAATTGTCCCCTATAAGATAATTAGTGTGGAAAAGTAAATATTCCCAATGCTGGGCCTCATAACCCTGGAGGATACAATCAAGGAAAGTAAATAACTCAATAACCATAAATTACCAATTGTTATACCATCGACAAGAGTTTGTCCAAATTATATCATATCATAAATAACTCCTAAAATGCCAGACTTGAACATAAACTCAATAGTGTCACATCATTACCATCATTTGACAAACGTGAATCAAAACTCATATTGTCAAGATCATCATCAAATATTAAACTTAAACAAGGACTTATATATATCTATATCATCATCAATTTCCAATCTCAAACCAAAACTCATTTATCATTAGACTATATCAATAGACCATGTTTTATAAACCATAATCATAAGCCATATTACTAAATCACAATAATTATCCATTAGAACTTACCCGAAATTAACATCAACTCCCAATATCAAACTAGTATACTCATTAAGTATTCAATCTTATCAATTTCCCAAAATAACCACTAATAAGGGTATCTCATATGTAAATAAGTCTAAAAAACCTAACACAAGTCTTGGCCTAAGGTGGGCCAAAAGGGCGCATTTATAATCCTCGAAATCCATTTACAGAAAATTGAACCCCAAAATAGGATAGGGTACCATGATTCATTTCTAGATGGTAAATAAGTCCTAATTATCCCTAATATAGCAATTTATCCTAACATGAGCAACTAAGTCAATTTTTTCTAAATTATGGTTTAAAGATAGCCTAAACAGTCTAATTTAACCTAAATATTTTCAATTATACCTCTAATACCTAAATCTCACTCCATATCTAGCATAATATCATAATCATATAATGAAATATCTCAATCTATAAAGAAGGTAAACCTAGCCTGCCTAGATGCCAAAAAAAGAATAAAGAATCTGCTAAACTATTGATTTCCCTTCCCAAGAAGCTTCTGCAAGATGCCATACTAACAAAATAACAATCTACTCATAAAAATGAGAACAATGATACCCATAGTGTACTGTTATTCTTTGGGTCCAAAATTACAAGAAAATCCCATATGGGGCCCGTTTATAGAATCACACTTTCAAAGCCAACACAATGTCCTTCTATGCTCAAGGAACATTTACTGTAAAAATTAGATAACTTCTGAGCTCTAATGGTGATACAATTAAGCAACCAAGATTCTAGGGCTTCTAGAAAAAGATGGAGAAATAACCATGGAAATAATGAATGCATACCACCAATTTGAATAAGAACTACAAAAATTAACTTTACCCAAGCTAAAAAAATCATCCACAAATGATTCTTCCTAGATTTCCCACTTTTTAGGGACCAATATTATAGAGACTGGTTGAAGAATGGCAAAAATTAGGCTAACTAAGATATTTATACCTTTCCCAAGTATGCGAATGCCATTTAAGCAGACACTGGGACACTTTAGCGATAGCCGCTAAAGCGGTACCTCACTGATATAGTAGGTCGATTAGTGCTAAAGCAACTAGCACTTTAGCGGCCAACTAGCCGCTATAGCAACACTTTCCAATTTAGTCAGGGTCACTAAGCGCCCTCTAATAAAGCACCAAAAGGCTACTTTAGTGGTTGCACCAGATTTCCTTGCATAAGTCGGAGATTTGGAATATTTTTGAGTCTTCACTAACCTCTCAGGATTTATTCAAAATCCTGCATAGGCAAATGAACTATGTTACCCTATCAAGTTTGACGTTCGAACTCAATGGTACAATCAAAATTTCCATAAAAAATCATTTAGGTGAAAAATGGGTCCCGCACCCACTTGCCATTTTTCTTAACTTTCGACCAATAACTCAAAATTAGTTTGGTAGCCCCAGGACCCAAAAAAGGGTCCACCTAACCTAAAATTGATATTCCAAGATATTTGGACTGTCAGAATAGGTATACGATGCTGTTTGGTTGATATTTATTACTAGTAGCCAATTTGAACTAACGAAGGTTTCAAAATAGGGAATTAGCTCTAAAGACAAAATAAATTACCCGTTAACCAAACTGTTAGTTCCAGCAAGTTAGAAATGACTTTGGGCAGCTATAGGAAAGCTCTAAATGTTAAAAATGAGAAAAAATACAGAAAATAACCTAAAGGGCATTACATTACATTGGTTGTAGTTTGTACCTTATATCTTTTATCTGCTCTATCAATCCCCTGGCAATTTTCACTACCTTTTAATCATCTTTTTAAGTGTGAGTGGGTCTATTTCAGTTGTCACTCCCTTTAGATCATTCTCCTGATAAAATCCTAAAGCCTCTTAACTTGACTAAGTTATTTTTCTGCTTCTATGTTTGTGGATTGCCTCATCATGCTTATGTCTATCTGGGAACTTCCAAGTAACACTATAATGGTGTAATCTTGGTTTGGTTTCTTTAGTTTAGTCATATGTTAGGCCAATAATCCCCCCTATTTTCACACATAGATATAACATTTTGATTAGTTTCCTAACCATATCTTGTACTTGCTAAACCATCTCTAAGAAAATCCTTTTTCCTATATGCTTTATCCCATTCCTTCTATTCCATATGGTCCTGTTATTATCTAGTTTCTTAGGTTAAGATGGAACCAACTATAACCCACTAGTAGGTAAGCCAACCTATTATCTGAAACAGCTAGTAACGGACTATCAAGAGAAAAGAAAGAACACAAAGAAATAAATATAATAAAGAGACTAATATACTAAATATGATAAAGAAACTAATGAACAACCAACCCTAATACATGGTGATGTTAGTTAATAGTTTCTAATACAATTGGAGTACAAAGTGAAATACAGAATCAATACATATACAAATATGTCTCTAAATACAAAATATAGATTACTTTAATTAATCGAGGGAGAGAAGGAATATAACAAATGCCAGGAGGTCATCCCAACTCTTTAATCCATATTTGCTCCACACGATGCACACATTAATGGCAAAAACTCGTACAATGATTTGTAGGATGTAGATGTGTAGTATGAGTACCAAATATATGGTACTTAGTTGGCATCAGCTAACTGAGCTCTAAAGATAATGCAAGCATAAATAACATGTAAAGAAGGAATATAAACTTCAGGAAACTATCCAAGAAACTAAACATAATAAGGCTATTAGAGTAATATGGGTAAACTATCCTATTCTAATATTATTTGGGAACTAAAGTGCAATATCGTATATGACTAGCCAATATACAAATGAAGAATGAAAGGAGGATATACGGTAGTAATACAAGGCCAAAGAATACATATACAATATGAATAAATAAGGATAGAGAGGGATATATATATATATATATATATATATATATATATATATATATATATATTATGGTAACAACCTAAGGTAGCCAACCAAATATCTCAAGGAACCTCAACCAAGTAGGAAAGCTAATGCTTGCATGATTAGGGTCTCTATCATTTGGATGACTAAACATGATTTGGACTAACCATAATGTAATTTATTGTAATAGAGAAAAGTGATCAGAAAATATACTGATAATGTTAGGTACCAGTCCATAATTATCCTACCACGAACTAACCATAATAATCAACGATAAGGTAACTGGCTAGTCCGGAAAAACAATAACCTAGACCAGACCCCATAGGCCTGTGAGGTTGAATCAAATAATCAATAAAAAACAAGCATAGAATATACCAATACAACCCCCCATAGATTTAATAGATGTAAGCACCAAACAATTATGTTGGTGATAGGCAATGCATATGAATAAATGAATGTAACATAACTATAAATACCATGTTCAATCTAAGATCCATAAAGTAATAAGTGTAAACACCTCTTTCAGTAATATGAGATCAAAGTACGAAAGACAAAAGCAAGCACTAAAGAGATGGTAGAATCGGAAGACAAAAAGTAATGGATAAAGGGTAGAGATAGATAGCTAGACATAAATTGATAAGAAAAAGGACAACTATACATATATAAAATCCTAAAACCTTCCTTAATATTACCACAAGCACCTTAAACTATTACAAAGATCAAAAGGGCACTCAAACACCATATCAACTAATATTTGTAACAAACAATCAACAATAGCTTTTCTAAGCATTCATACTCTATAACTAGTCACACTCTAATATCGAATATGATCTAAAAGGTAAGGAAATAACCTAAGCTATCTATTAGTTATAGCCTTGAGCTATTTAATACATAAGTGAGCCCCAAAGTAACCCACATAAACTAAAAACACATTTCATCCCTCTTAGGCATCTACTTAAGTAGATAGGCCACACCTTAGGTGCATGTGGCACACATATGGCACTATTTTGAACTTATCAAGAAGTTCAGGCTAACCTTAGGTGCAGATGGGGTGCAGGTCCCCTATAAGGGGCTTTTTAACCCCATTTTGCACGCCTTTGACCTCTCCAATGGCCCTTTATCCTTCTTATATGAATTAGGAACTATATAGAACTCCTTAAATAGTATAAAGATGGCGTAGAATAGATCTAACTTATTTAATAATAATTAGGTTAGTTTTAGTCCTAGGGTTACTTCCTTGTTGAAGTTTAGAGATGAATTATGCTCTCAGCTCAAAGTTATTCTCCACACCTGGTGTTGAGTTCTTGGGAGCTTAAAAAGTGTTACCTAAACATATCATTTCCTCCCATAGTTGACCATGTATTGGTTACCTTTGTGCCATCCTTGGATTATAGTCCTTGAAAGTTTAATACAAATTTGGCTTGTATTATCCCCCTTCCAAAAAAGGATTCGAACTTGAATTCAAACCCTGCAAAACTCTAAGGGTAACAAGCAATGATGAATTGTGGGGGGTGCACCACCTTATAAGGTACCAGGTCACTTAGAGTCAGATACAAGCAATAAAGCAGTATAGCAGTAAGGAAATAAAATATTGCAGGAAAGTAAAGAACACAATAATTTAACGTGGAAACCTCCTAGCTCAATGGAGGAAAAATCCACGGATTTCCCTCATAAGCACTCAAGAATCCAATATAATTAAACTCATGATTACATACTCCATTGGAAATTAACTCTAAGATCTACTAATTTGTAATAAATCTATTACAAATTCTACTTGTCAACTCTATCAAGATCTCTTCTCAATATTGATGAGCTCTAACCAATATAAACTCAGGTTACTCTACCTAAGCACTCTACAGACACAATAAAATCTTTACTTTTATAAGATGAGTAATTTGATTAAAAACCAATACTTGACTAAAAAACAATTACTCTTTAAGCACACAAAAACTTAGAACTTGAGCAATATTGAGTTTTCGCCTTTTTCTTCTTGAATAATCAAATTCTAAAAACTATTGAATTGAGAAGAATTTTTTTATATTTATAGTAGGATAATGATTAAGGTAGAATTTTAATTAGGCCAGGTGTCCTATCGAATACACAACAAATATGCACAGTTGTTACACTAATAGACAAAACTACGTAAAGATGTGATAGCTTTATGTTTTCATGAGGACCTAGGGACCTGGTCCCTTGTTGTCAACTGATAATCATCAAAACAAGATATATCAATTTTCCCCCTTTTTGATGATGAAATACCACTGATTTTGGAGCATCAAAATTCATTCACCTCCATCAATAAGAGTGATCACCACTACTATCAGTAAATGTTCCTCTATCACAACGCATCATGCTTTCTTTTGTCAATATACCGACATGATTTCCCCTGTTAATATACATGCACTCTAACACATCATTTAACATATTTTTCATACCTGGTACTTATTCCCTACCATATGAATTCAATATTCCCTATTTTGGCATCATTAAAAAGTAAGAATAGTAAACCAAGAGTAAAATAAACACAAGTTAGTTAACACTTTGCCACTAGGGCAACACTAACATAAAGAACAGCTTTTAAAGTAAAGAAGAGATAGATGAAATGCACAAACAAGGATTCATTCATATATAAAAGTTAATTATCATTGTAGTGCAAGATTTAAATTTTTTGTTCCATAGAAAAAGCCACAGGAATTAAGAAACTAAATAGGTGAAGGACTTGGGAAAAGGGTTTGGAGAAGTAGAGCCAGCTTATTATTTTTTGCAGTATGATAGTGTAACAATTCCATGGTTAACAACTTTATCCTGAATTCAATCTAAAAACCTCATTAGGTGGAGTTGAAACTCTCTTATTTAGTTCAACATTCTCAGTTCTAAGCTCTTCCAAGACACTTGGTTCCTCATTAGAAAGTTGTTGAATTATTATTTGCAATTTGCTGATCTCTGTGTCCTTAACATCTATTTTGAGCTTCAATTCCTCTATTTCTTTTCTCAGCTCTTCTTGAGAATGGTCCCTGATTTTTTTCCATACACTCAGTTTTGATCAGAGTTTTTAGATCAAATAGTCATTTCATAATTCCAGGAGTTCCATTTTCACAGACAATTCCAAAATAATCAAATACTCTATTCAACCAATATCCATAAGGTATTCCATGTCTTATATTCTTCCCATGAACAACTTTATCTATGTGCTCCACCATTAGAGCAGGCAAACTGATAAACTCAAAACTGCTGAGACAGTCCATCATATATAATTCAGCACCTGAGGGAATATTTCTCTTTTGTGATCTAGGAAGAATTACTTTGTTAACAAAATCAAAGATTAATTGTAACTCGCTTTTGAATGATATCCTATTTAGTACAACAATAGATTTTTCTTTAACCTTTGATATACTTGCCATAAAATCTATTAAGGGATGTTGTTTTGAAACAAATCTCACATCGCTGATGGGAACATCCAAAATTCTCCCAAGTAGTATGGCATCAAGATTTAGCTTCTTACCTTGAACCACAACAGTAATATTCAATCTATCTTTAGAAAAGTCCAATGTGGAGTAAAATTCCCTGACTACCTCATCAAAGATAGAAGGAATGGGTCCTTATAAGATGGAGCCATCTTTAATATTTAACAAGCTCAACTAATTCTATCATGCCTGGTTTTGTTAAATACTTGAGTCAATAACCCTTCCAATCAGTACTTTTTGATTTCTCAAGAACCTATTTCTAACTTCCTTAGGCACAAGTTTTATTACTTCCTCCAATTTTCTTCTTTTAGAAAAACTTACAAGTTATCTTTCAGTCATTTTCCTCTTTTTGGGACCAGGTCCCTCTAAAGTCTGTTTCTTCTAGTAGGACTTCTTGATTTCACTGCAGAACTTCTTGTTTTCATAATGACATCTTGTTTCTTTGGACCAAACACACTCCCTTCTAGGTTATTTGATAGAAAAATAAGATTTTTAGAAACCTAATCATCACCTGTCATTACTCTACCTGATAGATTATATGCTTTCAAGGATAAATCTCTATCAAAGAGTTGAGTGAAGATGGAGTTTGGTTTTGAAAGGATAGGATAACTTTACTTGGTTGATTCTTTGGAGGAAAGGATATTTTTAGACAACATGAATACAGGAAGGAGATCAACCTTTTTACTGTCCTCTACTTTCAAAGCAAGCTCATAAAAAGACTATATTTTCTTAGAGATTTCATTCATTTGAGGTTCATATGGGGAGATGGTTGTGTAGACATGTTCAGTCAAGTGTTATAATAGGGATGTGATGGATAAAGTTATCTTGGTGCACTGAAGAAGGTTTGAGAGTGGATTTTTATCTACACTAAATTCTATGGTCATGACTATTTCAATAAAGGAATTTTCCTGAAAGGATTGGAGAATTTTTAGGGGAATTCTGATTCCTTTGTGGGGTTTTAGGATGAGGAATTGTCAAACATTTAAAGACCCTTTTAAAAAAAAAAACTTTATCACACTTGGGCTATTTGAGATTAGGTGCTTTTTTTAAAAGAAAATAGAACATAGATCATGAAAAGAACTTAGGGGAACAAATAAGCACAAGGATGGAATTTTTGAAAGAATAAGATGTGATTGCTTTTAATTTTGGGGCAATCATATTTCTTTTTAGTGGAAGACAATTTCTGCCACAGATAAAGAAGACACATTTTTTCTGACTGACCAAAAAAATACAAATTCACGATACTAACCTGAGAGATGGGACCAGGTCTCTCTCTTTCTTGAGTGAATCCTCAAATTTGTGTCTGTCTCAACTATTTTTTTCAAATTTATTCCCATGTGTGTATACCTATAAAGGTATGGTATTTAGTTAGACCAACAAGTACATACTTTATCAAGGATACGTGTCTCCTGATCATAGCCAATTTTATGGAGAAAAAATTATTCATCTTTGTAGGTTAGGTTATTTTGATCAAACCCAGCCTCAACCTGTTCTTCACAAATTGTTTCTTATAAAGAGCCTTAGTAAAGATGTCTGCTATTTGATCCTCAATTTTGTAAAACTTTATGCAGATTGCTCCCTTCTCAACATTATCTCTTAGAAAATTATGCCTTACATCAATATGCTTTGTCCTTTTATGTTGTATTAGATTCTTAGCCATGGTAAGAGCACTTGTATTGTCACATATCAGAAGGATAGTGTCTGAGACAATTCTAAAATCCTTCAATTATTGTTTAATCCATAACAATTTAGTACAACAAGAAGATACAACCATGTACTCAGCTTCAGTAGTAGATAAAGCAATTGAATTCTGCGTCTTATAATCCTAGGAGATTAAATAAGAACCCAGAAAATAAGACGTTCCTAAAGTGCTTTTTCTATCCGCCAAATATCCTGTATAATCAGCATTAACATATCCTATTAGATCAAAACTATCTCCAGATAGATAGTACAGGACCAGCCTAAAAATTGGCATACATTCCCATACTGAATATAATTTTTGGCTGGATTGTAGCGAGATATAGTAAGGATCCAATAATCCCTCTATACATGATCTCATTAATTATAGGACCAGGTTCATCATTATCCATATTTGAACTGGTTCTAATTAGAGTTTTAATTGGCTTGGCATCTTCCATATTGTATTTCTTCAGTAGATCATAGATGTACTTCTCTTGATAAATTATTGTCCCTTGAGAAGTTTTCTTGATCTGCAGTCCTAGGAAGAAACTCAATTTACCCATCATGCTCATTTCAAATACACTCCTCATTATCTTTGCAAACTCTTCACATAATGATTTAGAAGTAGCTCCAAAGATGATCTCATTAATATATATCTGAACAATTTGTAAAATGTTACTCTAGACTTTAGAAACAGAGTATTGTTAATTTTCCCTCTTTTAAAGGCATTTCCAGAAGAATCTTTGAATGTCTCTCATACCAAGCCCTTGGTCCTTGCTTCAAACCATAAAGAGCTTTGTCCAATTTAATCATAGTCAATTTCTTTCTCGTAGTTATAACCTTGAACAACCAGCCTTGCTTTTTTTTTTTTTCTGTTGATAGATCCATGCCCATCCTGCTTATTTTTGTACACCTATTTTGTCCCAATAATTAATCTATTAATAGGTTAGGGGACCAGGTTCCAGATTTTAATTTTTTCAAATTGCTAAGCTCCTCTTATTTTGAATTGATCTAGTTAGCATCTTTTAGAGATTCTTTCATATTTTTGGGCTCAATTTGGGACAAGAATGCTGAGAATGCAATAAAATTTCTGGCTTGAGCTTTTTTTTGCACTACAGATTCTAAAGGTGAAGTCAGATTCTCAAGCGGGTGAGAAGATTTGCCTCCAGTTTGACCTTTTGAGATGAGTTCCACTGGGACCAGGTCCTTGAAGATTTTGACTAGACCCTTCTTGATGACCTTCAACTGGAGCAACAGTCTATAACTAAGATCCTGGATCACCATCACCTTCATAATTCCCAACTATATTATTTAGTACTTCACCATCATCTTCCACAATATCATCCCTTTGAACAGGAATGAATTCTTCAAAATTAGAATCTTCATCATTACCTAGATTCACTAGCTTTCCTAACTTATCAAAGACTAGATGCGCAGGTTTTTCCACACACAAAGTTCTTTTATTGAAAACTCTTTATTCTTTGCTTGTTAAGGAGTAGCCCATAAATGTTGCTTCATTACTTTTGGATTCAAAATTTCCTAGTTCATTTTTCTCATTATTTAGAACAAAGCACTTGCACCCAAAAGGTCTGAAGTAGTGAAGCTTAGGCTTTCTATTGAACACAAGCTCATACGGGGTCTTGTTTAGGAGAGATCTAATCAGACACCTATTTGTCACATAACAGGAATTATTAACAGCTTCATCCCAAAAGATTTTTAGAAGCCCACTATCAATCAATATGGTATTGGTAATCTCTAAGAGGGTTCTGTTCTTTCTTCCAATAACTCTATTTTGCTGAAAAGTCCTAGGAGCAGAGAAGTTGTGAATGATTCCATATTTAGCACAAAATCCTACAACTTGGGAGTTCTCAAATTCAGTTCCATGATCAGATCTAAATTGAGCAATCTTACAATTCAGCTTCATTTGAATTCGCTTGGCAAAAGTTACCAGAACCACATAGGTTTCATCCTTGGATCTCAAGAACATTATTCAGGTGAACCTGGAGTAGTCATCCTCAATGATAAATACATACTTCTTTACTCCTCTACTTTGGACTTTAACATGTCCACATAGATCCGTATGCAGTGACTTAAGAGGTCTATAAGTACTCACCTTCTTCTTCAGCTTAAAGAAAGACCTAGTTTTCTTACCCTTAACAAAAACATCACAAACCTTGTTGTCTGGAAATTTCAGATTTGGCTTGCCACGAACTAGGTTCTTTAAAATCAACTTGTTTAGCAAAGAGGAACTTACATGTCCCAGCCTTCTGTGCCATAGATTAGAATCTTCACTTTGAATACTTTTGCAGGTTAATTCCCCATAAGCTACAGACTCTAAATCATCCACATACATATGTTAAAACCTTTTGGCTTTGAAAATAACTCTCTAAGAATTCAAGCTTGACATAATACATCCATCAGATGATAACTTCACCTCATTACCTGTATCACAGATTTGAGAAACACTTAGACGACAGTACTTAAGGCCATTCACATAGTACACATATTCTATTACTTGATTAGTGATTTTCCAATCTTTCCCACACCATGGATATAACCTTTTTTACTATTTCCAAATGAGACACTTCTACCTTGAATTGTCTTGAGAGAAAGAAAATAGTTAGTCCTCCAATTCATGTGCGTTGAGAATCCACTATCCATAAACTAGTTTTGACTGCATTCCTTTTATCATACCTACAATCAAAGTTATTTGATCAATTTGGGAGCCCACTTGAGTTTGAGTTCCCAGAAGAAAGGTAAAGGTGTGATCAAATCTTTCTTGGCCCATATAGATAGAGAGTTCTGATGTATCTAGCATTGCTCATTCTAGCTCCAAGCCAATATTAACATTTTTTCTTTAAGTTCCTATCTCTTCCACAATGAGTGCATAGAGGTTGTTGGACCTTTATTTCTAACACCATGAACAACTCTCTCTTGAGAACCAAGTGATTGGGTCTTGTACTGATATCCAAGTCTTTTACTATTATTGACACCCTGACTAGTTAAATTAGAAAGGATTTGTGAGGATGTAGTCCATTTTGTGATTTGTTAAGTTCTTTTCTTATATGGAGAAGGTCCTTTTCTAGTCCCTCATTCTTATTGAGAGGTCATGAGATGCTTTTGAGACTCCCTAAATTTTTCTTCAAGCTCAATTTAAAGCCTAGAGGCTTCTTTCTTCCTTTACCATCAGAATCGTCCAATTTCTTTAGTTGATTCATTAAACTCAAATTTTTAGATTTCAACTTAGTGAATTGTTCCTCTATTTAAGATAACTTGATATTTAAGGCAATTAATTCAAGCTCTTGATTTTCTACTTTCTATTCTAATATATTTTTCTCATCAGTCAGTTTACTTGCAGAATCAATCAATGCATTTGCAAGATTCTTTATCTATCTAGCAGAGTAGTTATCTAAATTTTCCTTAATGTAAGAAGAGTTACCTTATTTTCTTCTTCATCTTTAGTATTTTCCATAAGAGCAATCAAGGAGCAAAAGGTAATATTTTCATCCTCTTCACTGAAGGAACCTCCGTAGATAGCTAAAGCCTGTTTCATTATGGATATATAAAATCCTTAACCTTTCTTAATACTACCACAAGCACCTAAAACTATTACAAAGATTGAAAAGGTAATCAAATACCCAATCAACCAATATTTCTAACAATCAATCAACAGTGGCTTTTCCAAGCACTCATGCTCCTTAAGGAGTCACACTCCAATGTCAAATATCATCCAAAACTAAGGAAAAAACCTAGTCTAGTTATTATTTATAGCCTTGGGCAATTTAGTGCATAGGTGATCCAAAAGTGACCCAAATAAACCAAAAACACATTTTAGCTAGCTATGGCATCTGCTTAAGCAGATGGGAACACCTTAGGCGCATGCGGCATGCATATGGCACTTTTTTGATCTGCTCAAGAAGGTCAGGAATACCTTGGGTGTAGATGGGCTGCAAATACCCTCCAAGGGGCTTTTTACGACTATTTTGCACTCATTTGACCTCTCTAATGGCCTTGGTCGTTCTTATATGCATTGGACACTATATAACACTCCTTAAATAGTATAAATATGGATTGGAACACATCAAACTTATTTAATAATCATTAGGGTGTTTGTAGTCCTTGGGTTAATTCCTTGTTGAAGTTTGGAGATGAATTCTACTCTTAGTTCCAAGTTATTCTCCACATATGGTGTTGAGCTCTTGGGAGCTTGAAAATAGTTCCTCAAACATATTCTTGCCTCCCACGACCATGTCTTGGGTACCTTTGTGTTGGCCTTGGATTATAGTCCTTGAATATTCAATGCAGATTTGGCTTGTATCATCCTCCTCTTCTTAAAATGATTCAACCTCAAATCCAAGCCTATTAAAACCTTAAGGGTAACAAGCAATGATGAATCGTGAAGGGTGCACCACCTTATAAGGGACCAGGTCTCTTAGAGTCGGATACTGACAATAAAGCAGTAAAGTAGTTAGGAAATAAAACTTTGCAGAAAAGTAAAGAACACAATGTTTAACTTGGAAACCTCATTGCTCAAGGGAGGAAAAACCACGGTTTGCCCTCACAAGCACTTAAGAATCCACTATAGTCAAACTCATGATTATAGACTCCATTGGAACTTAATTCTAAGCTCCACTAATTTGTAATAACTCTATTACAAACTCTCCTTAATAACTCTATCTAGATCTCTTCTCAGTATTGATTAACTCTAACCAATATCAACTCAGGTAGCTCTGCCTAAGCACTCTATAGAAAGAAGAAAAGCATTTCTCTTATAAGATAAGTAATTTTATTATAGACCGAGAGTTGACTCAAGAATAATTATTCTTTAAGCACACAGAAGCTTGGAAGTTAAGAAATATTGAGTTCTTTCCATTTTCTTCTCGAATAATCAAATTGAAAAAACTAGTGAATTGAGAAGCATTCTTTTCTATTTATAGTAGGATAATGATTAGGGTAGAATCTTGATTGGGCTAGGTGTCCTATCTAGTACATTTCTCACCTTCACACTTTTTACATTAACAGACAAAACTGGATAGAGATGTGACAACTGTATGTTTTCATGAAGACCCAGGGACCTAGTCCCTTGTTGTCAACTAATCATCATCTAAACAAGATATAACAAGCAAAAACAATAATCTCATGGCATGAGGGTTAGGATTAGCAGTAGAAAATTCTTCACCAAGCTAAGGAGGAACACACTTAACATATAACCAAGTATCAAAATATTGAATTAAAGGCATGTAACCACACAAAATGAGTACTATTTTTCCACTCTTTGGACAATGGGCAAAGTTGAAGGAACCATGGTAATTAATCAACCACTCATGAAGGCTAATATTGGTTCCATGTCTTAATAAGAAAAACCCAGTTAAAACATTGTCTTTGTTGGAGATCCTTCCCTTACACAACTTTGGTTCCTCAAGTAGATTAGAAATCTTCACGAAAGACTCTCCATCATAGGGATAAGTACCAATAACTTCAACCAAATTTTGTTTGTCATATTGACCAAGCACTAAGTGGGGTGTATAAGAACCAACACATTCTATATGGTCACCAGGGTCAAATGGGTAGAGTGTCCATAGACATGGGTCTAGGAAACACTCCTCTCCCCCAAGTGTACAACTAATACAAAGAGTTATATCCTGTACACTAACATAAGTATCATCAAAGGCAAATAGAGGGTAGAGAAAAGTGTCATGCAAGTTGATTTCATCTAGGGTTCCCTTTAGTGCATGCTCAATACTATGTGCAAGAACATTTTTAAGAGCATGCTTAAGAGTTGGAACACTCAAAGAAGAGTAACAATTAAAACACAAACAACACCTTTCACTTCTTCAAATCTTTTCCAATAAGAGTAATATCATCTTCTAAGAAGATATTTCCATATTTTGGAGAAAAGTGATCACACCATAGTGGGTTGCTATATAGAATATAGTCCTAAAAAAGAGCTGCATCATCAATATGATCTACACCACTAAGTAATTCACTAAGAGTGATTTTATTATCTTAAAATAAGATATTACACTTAAAGAGAGAAAGATCAATCAAAGGAAGAATTAGAACAAGTTAATACACTCTTAAAAAGAATTACCAAGTTTAAAAGAGATTTCAAACACATGATCATCTTATGATCAAAGAAAACATAAGATCCTCATCAAGAGGTATGCTCATAAGGTCACTCCTATTTAATTGACCAATATTTTCAACATTATCACTCACTTGAGGTTCATTAACCATATCACAAACATCCTAAAGTAGTGGACTAGGTTCATACAAAAGTTGGCCCACATAATTTCCATAAGACAATGTACTATCATTCAACACAATAGGTTCAACACTAGGTGGAGATAAATTGATCTCACAAAAAGGTCAATTTGTTCGTCAATAGGATCAACTAGATTATCCATGCTCTCAAATTGTAAATTATCATTGCAAGGCAAAGAATTATTAGGATCATATAAGGATAAGATACCACTAACACTTAATAGGATAGTAGACACACAATGATCATTCATATTTATTAAAAAGAAAGAGTTAGCTGTTTTACCTTGACACTCATGAGAAGATTCTTATTTACCTTAGGGCAAAATTCCTTTGCAAACTTTGTAAATATCTAAGATTGCGCTCATCAAAGTTTTAATGGTAATGTCCTTTTTGGGGCTTGTTCTCCTCCACTTTCCATATTTGTATCTACACACATGTCCTTACTAAGAGAAGGGCAAACAAGGTTAGATTGGGTTTGTGGAAACCACCTCACTTAACTCCTCTTAACCTTTCCTTTTTCTACTCTTAGGTTACCACTTTGTACTCTCTTACTCCTCTCATTTTTTTGTCTCTCATCATTAAACTATTTAGAGCAAATGGCTTCATTTCTTTGGGGTTTGGGAAGGGTAGGTGGAAAGAGATGGTTTCCCTATTGGTCCATAGCAATTTGAGGCCAATTTTGCTTATTCAAAACTCCATGTCACAAAAACTAATTGGCGCCCAAGCATAAGTGTCCAAATTCCAAGGGTAATATATCACACCAAACCTCCTCATAGTACCCATCTCGGATGAAGAAAACCTTTATACTTTTAAAAACTCTATAGCCTTTAGTGAAGTAAGGAAAATAATTAGATACTCGAGGTATCTCTAAGTAGTCAACCATCGAAGGAGTGATTTAGTTTGCATATCACCAATCATTAAGTACAAGAATGAGTCCTAGAACTCCATAAATATCCATCTTTCTTTCACAAACTTGTCTTGTTGGGTAAACATTATAAATCTTCATATATCCCTTTTGTACATAGATTAACTTTCATGAACTCTTTTAAGGTAATCCATGCTTGATTGGACCTTTTTCAAAGTTTCCACCATCTCAATATCGAACCTTGAATGTACTTAAAGGGGCATATATGGTTTTTCGAGTTTGCTCATGATATAGTCCTTGAAGAACCTTTTGCATCACTATTCCCAATCAAGATAAACCTTAGGATCCTGTGCTCCTTTGAAGATAAAAAGGATAGAAAGATCGTGATTCTGACTATACCCTTCATATCCATCTTAGCTCTTATTTCTAGACGATTGAGCACTAGAGTAAGAAGGATAAGAGGTAGTAGCCCTAGTCACTAGAGATGGATAATCTTTTCTTCCCATAGGGAAACCTTTACTAAAGGTAGTATAACCAATCACAACAATTTGACTTTGATAAGAAGTACCTCAAGGTGAGGAATACAAATCTTCACACTTCTAAAGTGCATTCTTACCATGACTCTTATATGGTGTATATGAGAAAGGGTTATACCTTACATCACCTTCATCATATGCCCCATCATCCTCATAAGAACAATCACAAGGCTCTTTATCATTCCCATACTCTCCATGAGAACTACACTCACTATTTTCTTTATATTTTCCTCCAAAATAGTAGCTCTCATTCCCATACGGCTCCTGATTATGGCTATGTTTATAGCTTTCATAATCTCTCTCTTCGTTATAACCTTAGCTTTCTTAACCACAATCATAGTATCCTATGTTGTAGTTATAAGTATACGAGGCTACTAATGAGATACTTCATTATAACTCCACTTACTTACAAAATGAACAAACAAAATTAGTACTAAAATCTCCTCACTAAGATTCTTACCTTTGTAGACATCATAACCGAGCAACTAATAGTGAAGGCTTATGATAATCCTATGATAGATAAAATATTGATTGCGACTTTCAGTTGAAATAGAATTTTATTTATTAGAAGGACGGATAGCTCAAAAACAAATAAGGACTTGAAAGAAGAAACAACAACAAAAACAAAGAGAAAAGTACATAAAGAAATTGACTGTCACGAGCTGAACCAGGGCCTGGCCGTGATGAGTGCCTTAAGTCCCACGTGGACTGGAGATAACTACCTACACCTAACCAAACCAAACACAATATCCCTAACATTGGATGAATTATAAACATATAACAACATAGCATGCGACAAGCTTAAGAAAACTCAAAATATGTCTATAGCTGATGACTGCAAACCAACCAAAAAACCGACTATTATCACCCAATAGCCACATTAATACAACAAGCCTTCTAACAAGAACCAAAAACCAGTCTCAGTCAGGACATGTCCCCAAATATGATATATGACAATAACAACGACAATGTTAATGATAGGAAAACTTTTAAATCTAATCTATGATAAGAACGATGAAATTTCTAAGTCTTTCAAAGTATGGAAGCTTACCACTTCACCACAACAAATCAATGAATTGAGTCGATCCACCTAACTCTGTGCAGGAAAAGTAGACTTTCCTTTGTACCCTGCATCGCATAGGGATTCAACTTTTGAAAATGGTTAGTACTATGAACACTAGCATACAACTTAGTGATATGACACAACCCAACTTGAGGCCTTATCGTAATAGCATCCCAAGTCTAACAAGGACTAGGGACCACCCTGATACCAAACCCACCACCCAAATGCATACCCTATGTTGGATGGATACCAAAAGAGTAACAAGATAGTGTGTAAGAATAACCTAAGATCTGGTATAGGTCTAAAACTGTGACCAACCCAAACATATCCAACCTTCTGTTACCAACCAACAACCATAACAATACTAATATAAAAACCAATTTTATGTCCATAACATAACATAAAAGGATAAAAAAAAATCATAAATTCAGTTAAACTCTAATACTAATGCCAATACTAAGGCTGACACCAATACAATTCCCACCTATTACAACCCATAGTAGTCACACAAGCCTCTAAGTAAAAGAAAAACAAAATCTGGTTGGGATATGCCCCCAACTATAGCCAAAAGAAATATCCATAAAATAAACCAAGTATGTAAAGACATCCATGATATGAAATAGAGCCTTGCAGAATATGGAAGCTCGCCACTTCAATCCAATAGCCGATCCTGAATTCGATCACTAAGTAGGGGAGTCTGGTTTCTGCATCGCATGGGGATATAGCCACCCGAAGATGGGTTAGTGGGTAAATGCTAGTATGAACTTAGAATAAGGATAAAATAATGTCATCCAGTAAAACCAAGCAAACCAACCATATGAACGCAACCATATATAAATATGCTGGGAAAGGGAGACAGGTTTGTCATGTATTTAAAACCCATTACCTGGGTATGTGTAGCTTAATCATCCTAGAACTATCCACAGGATATATAGTTCCAGTGTAGCCCCCTGAATAGGCCATGATGTGTGTAGCCACATGAAGTAGAGATACTATAAAAGTAGGAGATTCCTAAGTACACTTCCCTCTTCATGATACATATGTATAGTGTACTTAGAGGATTCCCATGTACCTTATAGTATCATATATGGTCGCTATGACTGTAATACCCCACAAAATTTCTCTGCTTGATTTAGTCCTTTAAGCTTGTAAGGGTCCCCAACCTTAGTTTATTTTTTTAGCCGTAAAAAAATAGCAATCTCATTTTATGACCTTAATGTCCTTTAATGGTCTATATTTTTTGTTAATTCATGATCAAGAAGGTCAATAGGTATTCCCAAACAAGTTTTGGATTTTTCGAACCTCGTTTAGAATATATTTGAAAGTCCAAAATAATGGACCAACGCGATCTTGGTGTGGCACATCGCCTATTGTGTTTGTTAATATTGTTACCAGACTGCCAGTCAAAAGACTGAGACATGGTGCAATCATAGCGCGATGCGTCGAGTATCGGATCGATTCCATCGATGCACTGCATCGCCAAACACGTTAATGCCCAGTTTTAGTCATTAAATGACAGTGTCCTTAAGGGTAATTAGGTCATTTCCCCTGATCTTCAGCCCTCATAACATAAAATTTAGCCCTCTTTTGGCTAAATACATTCATTATTTCACAAGTTCTCAAGAATAAGAAACCCTAGGTGATTAATTTCAATTCAAGAACACAAGCTTTCTTCCATCAATCTTCAAGAAATTGTCAACTAAGGTATGTAAAGTATTCATCCAAGGGTTCCTTCTATCCTTGGAGCTCAAGAAACTCTTTTCAAACTATGAATTTTGAATTCCATGTTGTCGGTTTGATTGTACACATGTTTACGTTGTGAACTGATTCCCAAGGTTGAATCATTATTAAATTCTTATGATTTCATGGTAGTATGTGGATTGAAATCCTTAAATTTAAAGTGCTTACTATAGCCATGATGTATTAGTTTTTGATTCATGCCCTAGAAAAGGTTATGCCTTCCATGTGTTTGTTAAAATACCTAAGTGAATAAGAATTGTGCATTATAACCTATTTGTGAGCTATATGATGAACTTATGATGTACCCACATATGTAAAATGGCTCCCATACTAAAGCTATGCAATGTAATGATTGGGTAGAATGCTCATAAGTAAGGATTTGTGAAATTATATTATGTCAGTATGTATTCCCATTCATGTGTAAGCTTATGACTTGGGAATGCGTCATGAAATCCCTCAATGATAGTATTATGAATTTTTGACTATAGTCATGTGTTCAAGTAGTGTCATGTGTAATTTATTTTCATGCTATCGAGTCATGGAGGTATTTAATACCCAATAATTTAGTTGTGTGTCGAGTGCCAATGTCATCTTTTAGGATAACCTTAGTCAATCCATGATTAGTAGAATTCAGTCAGTCTCAGAACTAAGGGAAACTCAGTAGTATTAAGTGTAGTCCTCAGTAACTCAGTCAGTTAACATAATTCAATAATATTCCGCCAGTCAATGGAATTCAGTGAACTCAGTTCAGTTTATTCCAGTATACTCAATTCAGTGTCTATTCAGTTGGGAGTAGGATTTAGCACCGAATGAACCCAAGGCTAGGAACTTATGTACCAGTAGAAGGTGTAATTCTTAGAAGAAGTCCTTGCATTCCAGAACTACATAGCCAGCATAGGTTGAGACATCAAAACTTGTCAGATGAGGGTTGATGAGGTGGCTTAACCTGTTAGATAAGGTTCCCACCATTCTCGTTATAGTATCTGATAGATGAGGGTCATTCACAACTTATCCTTACCAATAGCACAGTATGGACAGCTTATCCTTCTTTTATCAGGTCGAAATCAGATGAGGACCCTCAGGAGTATCTTGATCAGGTGCAGAAGATTACTAAAATTATATGATTGAATTCTATCTAGTGTACTGAGCTAGCTATATATCAATTGCGAGATATGGCTCACACTTGGTTCAAATAGTGGAAAGTAGAGAGGGCCATAGATGCAGGGCCTATGGATTGGGAGGAGTTTGCCACCGCTTTTCTAGATAGATTCTTTCCCCTAAAGCTGAGAGAAGCTGAGGTGTTAGAATTTTTCAACCTCAGGAAGGGAAACATGACAGTCAAAGCATATTCTCTCAAGTTTACTTAACTAGCTAGATATGCTCCTCATGTGGTGGTAGATAGCAGATCCTGAATGAGTAAGTTTGAGTTTGGAGTAAATGATAGTGGGGTCAAAGAGTGTAGGACCTCCATGTTGATTGGTGAGAGGGACTTAGCAAGGATAATGATCCATGTTTAGCAAATAGAGGAGCAGAAGAATAAGAAGAGAGAAAAGTAGAATAAGAGAGCTAGAACAGGTAGTTTCAATTTCAGTTAGCCTAAGTCAGAGGGTGGGAATCGTTCTCAGTTCCACCTAAAGTCCTTAGCTCCATCTCCTTCCTCAGCCAGTGCTCCAATTCCTAAGTTAAGGAATGGTAACAAAGATAGGGCACCAACTCTAAGTCTCAAAGCAGTGTTAGCAGTGCCCGAACTCATCCTTTTTGTCAGACTTGTGGAAAGCACCATCAGTGTATTTACAGAGCTGGTAGTGATGATTGTTTTGGCTGTGGACAGCCAGGCTATTGAGTCAGATATTGTCCCCAGTCAAGTTTTTAGGGTCAGCCTAACCATTCCTCATCTCAGTCCGGTCCCCTGAATCAGCATGGTGCCACTTTCAGTGCCACCAACGGGCAATGCCCAAACAAAATTTATGCTCTCAGGCCTGACAGGACTAGGAGAATTCACCTGATGTGGTCACTGGTACATTACATTTCTTTCATATACATATTTATGCTTTGCTAAATCTAGGATCTTTCTTGTCTTTTGTTACTCGTTATATAGAAGTTAATTTCAGAGTCGGTCTTTAAATCCTAGAAGAGCCCTTCTCAGTCTCTACCCCAGTAGGTGAAATTATCATAGCCCGACGGGTATACAGGAACTGTCCGGTTATGGTATTCCAAAAAATCACTTCAGTAGACTTAGTTGAATTAGAGATAACTGATTTTGATGTTATTCTCGGCATGGATTGGCTTCATTCTTGCTATGCCACAGTCAACTGCAGAAACAAAATTGTCCAGTTTCAATTTCTAAATGAATCCATCCTAGAGTGGAGGGGTAATACTTCAGCCTTTAGGGGTCAGCCTATTTCCTACCTAAGGGCAAGGAAAATAATTTCCATGTGATGTGTCTATCATCTTGTTCGAGTTAAAGACTCTAGTTCTGAAACTTCCAATCTTAAATCGGTCCCAGTAGTGAATGAATATTTAGATGTGTTCCCAGAAGATCTTCTTAAAATTTCTCCCGGAAAGGAAATAGACTTCAGCATAGACTTTCTCCTAGATACTTATCCCATATATATTCTGCCATACAGAATAGCATCAGCAAAACTAAGAGAACTAAAATAACAGTTGAAGGATCTCCCAGACAAGGGGTTCATCAAACTTAGTGTGTCCCCATGGGGTGCACCAGTTCTATTCATGCGAAAGAAAGATGGTTCTCTCAGAATGTGCATAGACTACCATCAGCTCAATAAGGTCACAGTCAAGAACAAGTATCCGCTTCCCAGAGTTGATGACTTGTTTGATCAATCCCAGGGTGCCAGTTACTTCTCTAAGATAGACCTCAGATCAGGCTATAATCAGCTCAGAGTCAGAGAATATGAGATTCTGAAAATAGCCTACCATACTCAGTATGGTCACTTCGAATTCTCAGTCATGTTATTTAGTCTTACCAATGCCCCAACAACTTTCATGGATTTGATGAACCGTGTGTTCAAGAAGTACTTGGAAATGTTCATCATAGTCTTCATAGATGACATTCTTGTCTATTCCTGCAGTGATGATCATGCAGACCATCTTAGAACAGTATTTCAGACTCTTAGAAATCATCAGTTATTCACTAAACTCATTAAGTGCAGATTTTGGTTAAGGTCAGTAGCATTCCTTGGTTATATAAGTTTTGATGATGGCATTAGAGTTGATCCTCAAAAAACTAAGGAAGTGAGAAACTGGCCTAGACCTATCACTCCATCAAATATCAGGAGTTTCTTGGTTTTGGCTGGCTATTACAGATGGTTTGTTGAGGGATTTTTATCTATTGCCTCCCCTATGTCCAGATTCACTTAGAAGAAAGTCAAATTTCAGTGGTCAGATTCATACGAGAAGAGTTTTCAAGAGTTAAAGACTCGACTCACCTCAGCTCCAGTTTTGCATCTTCCAAAAGGTGCAGATGGGTATGTTGTGTACTCCGATGCATCCAGGGTAGGTTTCGGTTGTGTCCTTATGCAGCCTGGTAAGGTCATAGCCTATGCCTCCAGATAACTTAAGCCCCATGAGAAGAATTATCTGACTCATGATCTTGAGTTAGCAGCAACAGTCTTTAACTTACAAATTTGGTGGCACTACTTATATGGGGTGCATATAGATGTGTTCATAAATCACAAAATCCTTCAGTACATATTTTCACAAAAATATCTTAATCTCCGTCAGAGAAGGTGGTTAGAGCTCTTGAAGGATTATGACATGAGTGTCCTTTATCATCCGAGCAAGGCCAATGAAATGGTTGATGCTCTGTAACGACCTGAAATCGTCTCCCAGGGCGTCACACAGTTCTTAAGGTTACAAGTAGCCCCAAGCAAACCCTTTGAGCCTATTTCTACTAATAGCACTCATTTCAGGATGAAATAATTCAAACACTAGCATAATCATATCATATGAAGGGATATACGGAGAAAATACTCGGTCCAAATGACCACAATATTGGAATTATCAACACAATCACAATCTGATAACTAGTCTGACAAAGCCTCTACTAATCCATGAAGTAGAGAGCCGTTAGGACAGGTCCCCAACTGGCTCAAAATAAACTGAAAGTAAAAAATATATAGTCTCTCAAATGTGGAAATGTCTAAATATAGGTCCTCGAACCATGAGGACTCACCACTATAGGAATATAGGGAGAGGTACTCGAAAGTCACTAATGAGGCTGGGAATGAGAGCTTGAACCTACATTATGAGACAATATAGCACATAGATGTATATGTGGATCTACACTTTGGAATGTACTGAGTATGTGGGAGTGCACACATTTATATAAAACAACATCAATACTTTTTAATCAAATAATGCATGCAATAAGTAATGACTCTCACGACTCGAATAAGTATAAAATATAAAGCTTATGAATCATGTAAAATGGAACATGTAACACAATCTCGTGAGTAATTGTAGTTTTAGCTTTGAAATTTGTACTCTTCTCTTATTCTCATTACTCAAGGCTAAAGAAAAATTTAAGCAATACTTTCAACTCATGCATATGTGTCATTGAGAGTAAAACTTCTTCAATGCTCAAGAACTCATAACTCTTTTGAACTCAAATACTTGGAATTTGAAATCATATAACTTTGGAACATACTTGAAGGTATTTCATCCATGTTAGGAAAATATCTCATTTCAAGCCTTAGGAAAAAAATACTCATATCAAAGGAAAGTATTTTAGTTTTAAAGGAAAATATCTTATCTTAATGGAAAATACTTTAGTTTAGGGAGTTTCTCTTAACCGACAAAAACTATGCGAGCTACATGGATTCCAATGTTTTGTCCTCCTAAGGAAGAGACCTCACGTTGGGGAGAGGCATTATACTATTGCCGAGGAGTATAACCTAAATTCAGTGATCACCTATCTCGGCCTCGGGCGCTATATCTCGGCCTTAGGCCCAACAATCATCTCGATCTTAGGCCCAACCTACGGTGGCACGTAGTTCTAGGGTAAGAAACCATGGTAACTTACCTAACTCAATGCTAAATACTACTCCCTTTAGTTTAACTTGCTTATCTCATGAAAATCCACTTTAGAATAATTTCATGGTTCAATAAGAACCCAATAATCAAATCTATAATCTCATGTAGTAGAGTGGATTTCAAAACTCAATGACCATTAGGTCAAAACATTTCTCAACAATCTCAGAATACTCAAATCATGGGTGCTTATAGCACAAGAGTTCATGAAATCTCAAGTCTCAAGAAGGACTTAATAACCCATAATTCAATCTCAAGTTAAAACTTATCAAAATCATAATAGATAGCATATAGATTCATAACTCATGTAGAAATCTGGAAATTTCAGAAATTTGTCTCAAAATCTCAACTTACTCATATACTTCAAAATCTCAAAATTTCAACTATTAACCTCTCAAGGATTAAAATCATGGGGTATACACCCAGCTGCAATTTCTCAAGAAAACATATAAAAATCATGCTATTAGACTTTCAATTCAAGGGAAACATCAAAAGCTTGCAACTAATAACAATAGGTGAAAAACCCCAATTCAATATCCTGTAAAATCGCATAAATTGCAGAGAATTGTAGTTTAAATAAGGTTTTGGGCACATGGGTGAAAGGATTACTCTTGTTCAAAACCCCACATACCTTAGATTATGAAATTGGATGAACGAGCATCCTCTAAACCCTTCTTATTACTCTTGAGAGAGTGTTCTTGCAATCTTTGAACTTGGGGAACTCAAATCTCAACTCAATTTGTAGAATCCATGGTGAGTTCTTAAATTTCTTGGAGTAAGATTTTAGATTTGCTTTTGTGGGAGAAACCCTAGACTCTCTTGTGTTTTGTATGATGAATGAAGCTATTTGCTTTGCTTGGAATATATCTGGTTGATAAAAGAGTGGAAAGACCGAAAAGAACCTTGTTAAAATGAGTTTAAAACACTGAATGGGGGCTGCAACGGTCGAAGCGATGGTGCGTCGCAAGTCTGATGGTCCGTCAAATCATCCATCGTACGTTGGCCAGAAAATGAGCACACTGCTTCAATGTGATAGTCTTAGAGATGGTCCGTTTCATACCCAATGGTCCATCACATGTTGGACAAGATGAGGCCACACTGCCTGAGCGTGACGGTCCCAACTATGGTCCATTGTATCCTTGACAGTCCGTAATTTTAGCCATCACACTCTGGCCAGAAGAGGAAGTTACTTCCTTGGTTGGGACAGGCCGGCGATGGTCCATCGCAAACTCGACGATCCGTCGGATCATCCGTCGCACCTGGGCTATTCTGACAACTCTTAGGAAAATGACCATAACTTCTCACCCTGATATCAGATTTGGACGAAATTGATATCGTTGGAAAGATAATTCAATTCTCTACATGATAAAAAGTCAAATTTAAGAAAATTCTATATGGTTTAAACACCAGTCACTTAGGAAGTCTCTTCTCATTCCTTTTGGGGTAGAATTACACTTCACTTGACATGCTCTAAGGCTCGGACTACGAGGAAAATTTGTAGGGTCTTACAATATCTTCCCCATGGAAACATTCATCCTTGAATGTCGCTAGTTAGACTAGGAACACAGGAAAATAGAGTACACATAGCTGAAGCAATTTGCTAAACAAATCAAAATCTCTCTAAACTCTTGAATACCTCAGAAATTGCAAGAACTCATGAAAGAATAGATACATAGCTGAACTTTAGATTAGAAGGGCTGACTTAAGGAAGAATAATACCTTTAGACTTATCTGAACTCACGAAAAAGAGGTGCGGGTACTTGTCTCGCATGTGTGCTTCTACTTCCCAAGTAGCACCCTCAACAGACTGGTTCCACCATAAAACTTTGACCAAGGGAACTTCTTTGTTCCTTAGTCTACAGATTTGAAAATCTAGGATCTCAATAGGAATCTCATCGAACGAAAGACTGTTCTAAATATCGGCATTCTCTAAAGGATCTACTACAACAGAATCAACGATATGCTTCTTAAGCATGGAAAAATGAAAAATAGGATGAAGAGCTGACAACTCTGCGGTCAACTCAACCTCATTAGCCACCTTACCAACACGACTCAAGACTCTATACGGGACAACATAACGGGGAATAAGCTTTCCCTTTTTACCACACCTTTTCACCCCTTTCATGGGTGCTATCTTCAAGTATACAAAATCACCTACTTCACACTCAAGATCTCATCTCCTCACATCGGCATCAGACTTTTAACGACTCTGGCGGTCTTCAACCTCTCTCTAATCAACTTAACTTTCTCCACAGCTTCAAACACTACATCAGGCCTAGTTACGGTAGCTTCACCCACTTTAAACCAACCTATGGGTGATCTACGTCTCCTACCATACAAGGCCTTGCCATCCCGATGCTAGCATGGTAACTATTGTTATAGGAAAATTCTATCAATGGGAAATACTCATCCCAACTACCCTTGAAATTAAGAGCACACACCCTCAACATGTCTTTCAGAGTCTGAATGGTCCTCTCAGCCTGACCATCTTTCTGTGGATGAAAAGCGGAACTCAAAAGAACTTGGGTACTAAGACCCTGCTGAAATGCCCTCCAAAACTGAGAAGTAAATTGAGTGCCCCTATCCGAAATAATGGATGAGGGAACTCTATGCGGCCTGACTAACTCCAAGATATACAATCTAGCATAATCCTCAGCTGTATAAGATGTGTGCATGGACAAGAAATATGCAAACTTAGTCAGCCTATCCACAACAACCCAAATCAAATCATGATGACGACGCAAAAGAGGCAACCCGATTATGAAGTCCATATTCACCACCTCCCACTTCCAAGTGGGTATACCAAACTCTTGCATCACATCACCAGGTCTTTAGTGCTCTACCTTAACCTGTTGGCATGCTGCACACCTTGCTATGAATTCGGCTATATCCTTCTTTATACCATACCGCCAATAGATTTCCTGTAAGTCACAGTACATCTTGGCAGTGCTGGGATGAATAGAATACCGTACTCCATGTGCTTCAGCCATAATCCTCTGCCTCAAATCATCAACACACGAAACACACAATCTATCTTGTAATATCAACATATCATCTCCTCTTTGGGAGATAACCTCTACCTTTTTGGTCCTTAATTGCCTCTTTCAGTCTGACCAAACTAGGATCTCTATCTTAATTCTCCTTCACTTTTGCAACTAAAGTGGATTCTGAACTACTTTGCACCAAATTACTCCCCTCGGCTGAATCAAGAAACCCAACACCCAATCTAGCCAGACAATGCACATCGCAAGATAACTCTTTCTTACCTTTCTCTATATAAGAAACACTACCCATAAACAATCTGCTAAGGGCATCTGTCACTATGTTGGCCTTGCTTGGGTGATACAACACACTCATATCATAGTCTTTTAAAAACTCCAACTACCTCCTCTGCCTAAGATTCAACTCCCACTGAGTAAAAACATACTGCAGGCTCTTATGATTAGTAAACACATCAACATGAACACCATAAAGATAGTGTCTCCAGATTTTCAAAGCAAAGACCACATCAGCTAACTCAAGATCATGGGTTGGGTAATTCTTCTCATGCGACTTTAACTGTCTAGAGGCATAGGCTATAACCTTACCTCTTTGCATTAATACACAACCTAAACCAATTTTACAGGCATCACAATACACCATAAAACCATCTGTATCATCAGGCAAAGTCAACACAGGGGCTGAAGTAAGTTGAGTCTTTAACTCCTGAAAACTTTTCTCACAAAAATTTGACCACTGGAACTTAACTTTCTTACAGCTTCTATCTTTTGGGGATCAACTCTAATACCTTCAACTTAAACGATATGAACCAGAAAGGCTACAGACCTTATCCAAAATTCACGCTTACTAAATTTATCAAAAAATTGGTGTTCTCTAAGAGTTTGGAAGACCATTCTAAGGTGATTTACATAATCATGCTCACTACAGTAGTATACAAGGATATCATCTATGAAGATAATAACAAACATATTAAGATATTGCTTGAAAACTTGATTCATGAGGTCCATGAAGGCTGTTAGGGCATTGGTTAGCCCGAAAGACATGACTAGAAATTCAAAGTGACCATAGCAGGTTTGAAAGGCTGTCTTTGGAATATCATATTCCCTCACTTTAAGTTGATGATAGCTGGATCTAAGGTTTATCTTGGAGAAATAACTTTCACCCTGCAACTGATGAAATAAGTCATTAATTCTTGGGAGAGGATATTTATTTTTGATTGTGACCTTGTTAAGATGATGATAGTCAATGCACATATGCAAAGAATCATCTTTCTTTCACACAAATAGGACAGGTGTGCCCCAAAGAGAAATACTGGGCCTTATGAAACCTTTGTCTAAAAGATCTTTAAGTTTCTCTTTCAACTACTTAAGCTCAGCAGGTGCCATACGGTATGGAAGAATAGAAATAGGCCGAGTATCAAGAAGAAGGTCAAACTCGAATTCTATCTCTCTATCGGGAGGTACCTCTGGGAGATCTTCCAGAAAAACATCTGGAAACTCATTAACAATATCGACTGACTGAATAGTTGGAGCCTCGAACTTAGTGTCTTTGACTCTAACTAGGTGATAAATCCAACCCTTGGATATTAGCTTTCTGGCTTTAAGATAGGAGATAAAATGACTCGTGGGAGATACCGAACTCCTGAACCACTCAAAAGCTGGTTTGTTAGGAAACTGAAACCTGGCCTAATCCATACCCAGAATAAGGTTAAAATCCACCATGTCTAACTCTATCAAATTCGTAAGTAAGACTCTACGATGAACAGTAACAAGACAATATCTATACACTCGTTTACCATAAACTGACTCCCCTATTGGTGTAGAAACTAGAAAAGGCTCAGAAATCTTTTTGGGACTCATTTTGAAATTCACATCTAGAAGTAGGGTCACATATATGAGACTTGACCCGGGGTCCAACAACATATAAACATCAAGGAAAAACATACGGAGCATACCAATAATAACATCAGGAGAGTCCTCCTACTCCTTATGGGATGGTAAGGCATAACATATGTTTTGGCTCTGACCACCAGCAGTGCTAGATGAAGCACCCTGAGCAGGGTGGGATGGGTACAGGTGTTGGTGCACTTGTAGCCTGTCCCTGAGGTAGGGCATCTCTGTTCCCCTGTCTAGAATAAGGATAATTTCTAAGTCTGTGGCCCTACTTACCACAACTAATACAGCCCCTCAAATCAACAAAACATTTACCGAGATAATCCCTACCACACTTAGCACAAGGAGGATAACGGGGCTTGTTACCAATACTGTTCTACGACCTAGACATAAATGACCTGCCCTCTTGCTCCTGCCTATATCTAGGTTCGGGAGCACTAGCTGATGAAGGTGCTGGCATAGATAGACATCTCTAAAACTGAGGGCGATTCCCTCCATAGAACCTAGGCTGGCTAAACTCATGCTGCTAGATCTATCCCTCTTGTTAACCCTCACTCTATCTCTTTCTCTAATCTTATCCACCTCTATCTGCTGGGCATGCATCATTAACCTAGCTAGATCCATATTCCGATATAGCATCGCAGTCTTACACTCCTTCAGTACTAACCCAAAAACACCGATCGCAAACTTACTTATAGTAGCTCGTGTATAAGAAATCAAATTAGAAGCATACTTGGCCAACTGGTTGAACTTCAAGAAGTACTCCTTATCAGTCATGGAGCCCGGCCTCAAGTTTATAAATTCCTTAATATTTGCTTCCCTCATCTTAAGCGGAAAGAACTTGTCCAAGATGCATCTTGGAACACCTGCCAAGTCATAGGAACAACATCCTCACCTCTACCCTTCCTCCATAATACAACCCAGTCATAAGCTATGTCCTTCAACCTGTAAGATGCTAACTCAACACTATTTTCCTTAGAAATATAATCTCCTGCGTGATCTTTCTCACCTCCTCAAGGTACAACTGTGGGTCCTCACCTCCCTTGGACCTATAAAACTCTGGTGGATTCATCCACATGAAATCACAGATTCTATCCGTAGCTACATCCCCTCCCTGCTGATTAGCAACTGTGGCCTGGTTATTGGCCCGAACATTGATGGTATTTTTTCGGCCAACGCCTGAAAGGCTGCCCAAAACTTGGCATGAGACACAGTCTCATTCAAAGGATCAACAGGTGGGGGTTGCTCATCCTCGTTCCTGCAGGCATTCGCTCTTCAGAGAGGCATTTTCTAAAATAGAAGGGCACAAATTATTAGATAAGAGGGACAACTGCAGGCATGATGGAATCTAAAAAAAAGAAACAATTATTTCCTAAAATGTCTTGTAGCCTCTTACTGATAGATATGGTGCACTACACACCGATGGTCAAGAATCTACTCAACATGGCTTGTAGGACTCCTTAGGATTCCTTAAAAACCTTAAGCTTTGATACCAAGTTTACAACGACCTGAAATCGCCTCCCGGGGTATCACATGGTGCTTAAGGCTATAAGTATCCCCAAGCTAACCCTTTGAGCCTATTTCAACAAATAACACACATTTAAAGATGAAATAATTCAAACACTAGCATAGTCATATCATATAAAGGGAGATACAGAGAAAATACTCGGTCTAAACGACCATAATACTAGAATTGTCAACAAAATCACAATCTGATAACTATTCTGACAAAGCCTCTACATATCCATGAACTAGAGAGCCGTTAGGACAGGTCCCCAACTGACTCGAAAAGAACTAAAAGTAAAACAAACATAGTCTCTCAAATGCGGAAATGTCTTAAGATAGGTGCTCATACCATGAGGACTCACAACTGTAGGAATACAGGAAGAGGTATTCGGATGTCACTGACGAGGCTGGGATGAGCACCTGAACCTACATTATGAGATAATGTAGCACATAGATGTATATCTGGTTCAACACTTGGGAATGTACTGAGTACATATGGGTGCATGCATTTATATAAAAAAACATTAGTACTTTTAAATCAAATCATGCATGCAATAAGTAATGACTCTCACGGCTCGAATAAGTATAAAATGTAAAGATCATGAATCATGTAAAATGGAACATGTAACACAATCTCGTGAGTCATTGTACTTTTAGCTTTCAAATATTTACTCTTCTCTTATTCTCATTACTCAAAGCTAAAGGAAACTTTAAGCAATACTTTCAACTCATGCATTTGTGTCATGGAGAGTAAAACTTCTTCAATGCTCAAGAACTCATAACTCTTTCGAACTCAAATACTTGGAATTTGAAATCATATAACTTTGGAACATACTTGAAGGCATTTCATCCACGTTAGAAAAATATCTCATTTCAAGCATTAGGAAAAAATACTCATATCAAAGGAAAGTATTTTAGTTTTAAAGAAAAATATCTTATCTCAATGGAAAATACTTTAGTTTAGGGAGTTTCTCTTAACTGACATAAACCATGCGAGCTACATGGAATCCAATGTTTTATCCTCCTAAGGAAGGGACCTCATGTTGGGGAGAGGCATCATACTCTTGTCGAGGAGTATAACCTCAATTCAGTGATCACTTATCTCGACATCGGGCGCAATATCTCGGCCTTAGGCCTAATAATCATCTTAGACTTAGGCCCAACCTATGGTGGCACATAGTTCTGGAGTAAGAAACCATGGTAACTTACCTAACTCGTTACTATATACTACTCCCTTTAGTTTATCTCTCTCATCTCATGGAAATGTACTTTAGAATAATCTCATGGTTCAATAAGAACACAATAATCAAATCTGTAATCTCATATAGTAGAGTGGATTTCAAAACTTAATGACCATTAGGTCAAAACATATCTTAACAATCTCAGAATATTCAAATCATGGGTTCTTATAGCACAAGACTTTATAAAATCTCAAGTCTCAAGTAGGGCTTAATAACCCATAATTTAATCTCAAGTTAAAACTCATCAAAAACATAATAGATAGCATATAGATTCATAACTCATGTAGAAATCTGGAAATTTCAGAAATTTGTCTCAAAATCTCAACATACTCATATACTTCAAAATCTCAATCATTTTAACTATTAACTTCTCAAGGATTAAAATCACGGGGTATAGTCCCAGCTGCAATTTCTTAGGAAAACATGTAAAAATCATGCCATTAGACTCTCAATTCAAGGGAAACATCAGAGGATTGAAACCAATAACAATGGGTGAAAAACACCAATTCAATTTCATGTAAAATCTCAGAAATTGCTGAGAATTGTAGTTTAAATAAGCTTTTGGTCAAAAGGGTGAAAGGATTACCCTTGTTCAAAACCTCACATACCTTAGATTATGAAACTAGATGAACGAGCTTGCTCTAAACCCTTCTTCTTACTCTTGAGAGAGAGTTCTTGCAACCTTTGTATTTGGGAAACTCAAATCTCAACTCAATTTGTAGAGTCAATTGTGAGTTTTTAGATTTATTGGAGAAGGGTTTTAGATTTGCTCTTGTGGGAGAAACCCTAGCCTCTATTGTGTTTTGGATGATGAATGAAGTTATTTGCTTCTCTTCGAATATATCTAGTTGATAAGAAAGTGGAAAGAACGAAAATCCCCTTGTTAAAATGAGTTAAAAACACTAAACGAGGGCTACAACGGTCGAAGCAACGGTCCGTCGAATCTACCATCATATGTTGGCCTACAAATGAACACACTACTTCGATGCGACAGTCTCAACGATTGTACTTCGTATACCCGGTGGTCTGTTGGATCATCCATTGCATGTTGGCTAGGATAAGACCACATTACCTGAGCGCAATGGTCCCAGCGATGGTCCGTTGCATCCTTAATGACTCAGGGCGGTCGTCAACTTATCTCTAATCAACTTAACTTTCTCTATAGCTTCAAATGCTGCATCAGGCCCAGACACAGTAGCTTCACCTACTTCAAACCAACCTATGGGTGATCTACATCTTCTACCATACAAGGCCTTAAATGGTGCCATCTCGATGCTAGCATGGTAACTATTGTTATAGGCAAATTCTATCAATGGCAAATGCTCTTCCCAACTACCCTTGAAATCAAGAGCACATGCCCTCAACATGTCTTCCAGGGTCTGAATGGTCCTCTCAGCCTGACTATCTGTCTTTGGATAAAAAATGGAACTCAAAACAACATGGGTACCAAGACCCTGCTTAAATGCCCTAAAAAACTAAGAAATAAATTGAGTGCCCCTATCCGAAATGATGTACAAGGGAACTCCATGCAGCCTGACTAACTCCTGGATATACAATCTAGCATAATCCTTAGCTATATAAGATATGTGCATGGGCAAGAAATGTGCGTACTTAGTCAGCCTATCCATAATAACCCAAATAGAATCATGATGACAACGCAAAAAAAAAACCCAGTTATGAAGTCCATATTCACCACCTCCCACTTCCAAGTGGGTATACTAAACTCTTACATCACACTACCAGGTCTTTGGTTCTTTACCTTAACCTATTGGCACGTTGCACACTTTGCTACAAATTTGGCTATATCTTTCTTCATACCATACCACCAATAGATTTCCCATAAGTCGCGGTACATCTTGGTAGTGCAGGGATGAATAGAATACCGTGCGCCATACACTTTTGCCATAATCCTCTACCTCAAATTATCAACACACAGAACACAAGGGTGAAGTAAGTTGAGTCTTCAACTCCTAAAAACTCTTCTCACAGGAATCTGACCACTGGAACTTAACTTTCTTTTGAGTTAACTGGGTCATGGGAAATGCAATAGAAGAGAAACCTTCAACAAAATGATGGTAGTAGCTCGCTTGACCCAGGAAACTTCTAATATCAGAGGAGAGATAGTTCTAGGCCAATTTCTTATGGCTTTTGTCTTTTATGGATCAATACTAATACCTTCGAATGAAATGATATTACCCAGAAAGGCTACAGAACTTAGCCAAAATTCACATTTACTAAATTTTGTGAACAATTGGTGACCTCTAAGTGTTTGAAAGACCATTTTAAGGTGATCTGTATGATCATGCTAACTGTGGGAGTATACAAGGATGTCATCTATGAATACAATGACAAACATATCAAGATATTTCTTGAACACTCAATTCATGAGGTCCATGAAGGTTGTTGGGGCATTGGTTAGCCTGAAAAACATGACTAGAAATTCAAAGTGACCATAGCAAGTTTGGAAGGCTGTCTTTGGGATATCATATTCACTCACTTTAAGTTGATGATAGCCGGATCTAAGGTCTATCTTAGAGAAATAACCTGCACCTTGCAATTGATCAAACAAGTCATCAATTCTCGGAAGAGGATATTTATTTTTGACTGTGACCTTGTTAAGATGACGATAGTCAATGCACATACGCAAAGAACCATATTTCTTTCACATCAATATGATAGGTGCGCCCCAAGGAAAAATACTGGGCCTTATGAAATCTTTGTCTAAAAGATATTTGAGTTGCTCTATCAACTCCTTAAGCTCAGCAGGTTCCATATTGTATGGCGGAATAGAAATAGACCTAGTATTGGGAAAAAGGTCAATCCCAAATTCTATCTCACTATAGGGAGGTACCCCTCCAGAATAAGGTCAAAATCCACTATGTCTAACTCTATCAAATTTGTAAGTAAGACTCTATGATGAATAGTAATAGGACAATCTCTATACACTTGGTTAGCAACAACTGACTCCCCTACTAATGTAGAAACTAGGAAGGGCTCAAATATCTTTTTGGGATTCATTTTGAAATTCACAGCTACAAATGGGGTCACATATGAGAGACTTGACCCGGGGTCTAACAACACATAAACATTAAGGAAATACACATGGAATATACCATTAACAATATTAGGAGAGTCCTCCTGCTCCTGATGGGATGGTAAGGGAGAGAATCTATTTTGGCGCTGACTATCAGCAGTGCTAGAAGATGCGCCCCGAGCAAGGGCAGGACGGGGTATAGGAGCTGGTGCACTTGTAGCTTGTACCTAAGGTTAGGTATCTCTGTTCACTTATCTAGCATAAGAACAATATCAAAGTCTATGGACCTACTTACCACAACCAAAACAACCCCTCAAATCTACAAAACACTCATCAGGATGATCCCTACCACACTTAGCACAAGGAGGATAATAAGGCCTGTTACCAAAATTGTTTTGTGACCTAGACATAAAAGACCTTCCCCCATACTATTGCCTGTCTCTAGGCATGGGAGCACTAGTTGATAAAGGAGCTGGAATATACAGACGTCTCTGAAACTGAGGGCAGTTCTCTCCATGGAACCTAGGCTAGCTAAACTCTTGCTACTCAGATCTATCCCTCTTGTTACCTCTCACTTTATCTCTCTCTCAAATTTTATCTACCTTTATTTGCTGGGCATGCATCATCAACCTATCCAGATCCATATCCCTATGCAGCATCACAGTCCTACACTCTTTCTGTACTAACCCAGAAAAACCAGTCATGAATTGCTCATACTAGCCTAGGTATCAGAAATAAAATCATAAGCATACTTGGACAACTGGTTAAACTTCAAGAAGTACTCCTTAATGTCATGGAGCCCTACCTCAAGTTCATAAACCTCTTCAATCTTTGCTTCCCTTATCTCAAGCGGAAAGAACTTGTCCAAGAATGCATCTTGGAATACCTGCCAAGTCATAAGAGCAACATCCTCACCTCTACCCTTTCTCCACAATACAACCCAGTCCTAAGCTATGTCCTTTAACCTGTAAGATGCCAACTCAACACTTTCTTCCTCAGAAACATGCATCACATGCATAATCTTTCTTACCTCCTCAAGGTACAACTGTGGGTCCTCACCTTCCTTGGACCCATAAAACTCTGGTGGATTCGTCCGTATGAAATCATGGATTCTAGCCATAACTACATCCCTTTCCTACTGATTAGCGATCATTGGCGGTGACTGCTTGGGCTGCCTGAAAGGCCATCCGAAACTCGGCATGAGACACAGTTTATTCAAAGAATCAAGAAGTGGGGGTTTCTCATCATCGTTCCTATGAGCATTGGCACTTCAGAGAGGCATTTTATGAAATAGAAGAGCACAAATTATTAGATGAGAGGGACAACTACATGCACAATAGAATCTGAAAAAAAGAAATAACTTTTTCCTAAAATATCTTGTAGTCTCTTGCTTATAGATGTGGCGCACTACACACTGATGGTCAAGACTCTACTCAATGTATCTTGTCAGACTCCCTAGGACTCCTTAAAAACCTTAGGCATTGATACCAAGTTTGTACCAACATGAAATTACCTCCCGGGGTGTCACTCGGTGCTTAAGGATACAAGTAGCCTCAAGCTAACCCTTTGAGCCTATTTCTACTAATAACACTCATTTCAAGATAAAATAATTCAAACACTAACATAGTCATATCATATGAAGGGATATACGGAGAAAATACTCGGTCCTAACAACCATAATACTAGAATTCTCAATAAAATAACAATCTGATAACTAGTTTGACAAAGTCTCTACTAATCCATGAACTAGAGAGTCATTGGGACAGGTCCCCAACTGACTCTAAATGAACTGAAAGTTAAAAAAACATTGTCTCTCAAATGCGGAAATGTCTGTAAAGCTCATGAATCATGTAAAATGGAACATGTAACAAAATCTCATGAGTCATTGTACTTCAAACTTTGAAATTTATACTCTTCTCTTATTCTCATTACTCAAGGCGAAGGGAACTTTAAGCAATACTTTCAACTCATGCATATGTCTCATGGAGAGTAAAACTTCTTCAATGCTCAAGAACTCATAACTCTTTTAAACTCAAATACTTGGAATTCAAAATCATATAACTTTGGAACATACTTGAAGGCATTTCATCCATGTTAGGAAAATATCTCATTTCAAGCTTTAGGAAAAAAATACTCGTATCAAAGGAAAGTATTTTCATTTTAAAGGAAAATATCTTATCTCAATGAAAAATACTTTAGTTTAGGGAGTTTCTCTTAACCGACATAAGCCATGCGAGCTACATGGAGACCAATGTTTTGTCCTCCTAAGGAAGAGACCTCACGTTGGGGAGAGGCTTCATACTCTTTCCAAGGATTATAACCTCAATTTAATGATCACTTAGCTCAGTCGTGGGCCCAATATCTCAGCCTTAGGCCCAACAATCATCTCGACCTTAGGCCCAACCTACAGTGGTACATAGTTTTGGTGTAAGAAATTATGGTAACTTACCCAACTCGATGCTAGAAACTATTCCCTTTAGTTTATCTCACTCATCTGATAAAAATCTACTTTAGACTAATTTCATGATTCAATAAGAATCCAATAATTCAATCTGTAATCTTATGTAGTAGAGTGGATATCAAACCTCAATGAACATTAGGTCAAAACATTTCTCACCAATCTCAAAATACTCAAATCATGGGTGCTTATAGAACAAGAGTTCATAAAATCTTAAGTCTCAAGTAGGTCTTAATAACCCATAATTCAATCTCATGTTAAAACTCAATAAAGCATAATAGATAGAATATAGATTCATAACTCATGTAGAAATCTAGAAATTTCAGCAATTTGTCTCAAAATCTCAACATACTCATATACTTCAAATTCTCAAACATTTCAATTATTAACTTCTCAAGGTTTAAAATCATGGGGTATAGACCCAACAACAATTTCTCAAGAAAACATTTAAAAATCATGTCATTAGACTATCAATTCAAGAGAAACATCAAAAGCTTGCAACCAATAACAATGGGTGAAAAGCCCCAATTCAATTTTAGGTAAAATCTCATGAATTTCAGAGTATTGTAGTTTAAATAAGCTTTTGGTCATGAGGGTGAAATGATTACCCGTGTTCAAAGCCCCACATACCTTAGATTATGAAATTGGATGAACGATCTTGCTCTAAACCCTTCTTCTTACTCTTGAGAGAGAGTTCTTGCAACCGTTGAATTTGGGGAACTCAAATCTCAACTCAATTTGTAGAATCCATGGTGATTTCTTGGATTTCTTGGAAAAGGGTATTAGATTTGCTCTTGTGGGAGAAACCCTAGCCTCTCTTGTATTTTAGATGATGAATGAAGCCATTTTCTTTGGTTGGAATATTTCTAGTTGATAAAAGAGTGGAAAGAACAAAAATCCCCTTGTTAAAATAAGTTAAAAACACTAAATGGGGGCTGGGACGGTCAAAGAAATGGTCCGTCGCAAGTTTGATGGTTTTTCAAATCATCTATCGTACGTTGTACAGAAAATAAACACACTGCTTCAATAAGATGGTCCGTCTAATCATCCATCGCATGTTGGACTAGATGAGGCCATACTGCTTGAGCGCAATGGTCCAAGTGACAGTCCGTCGCATCCTTAATGGTCCATCATTTTGGTCGTCGTACTTAGGCCAAAAAAGGGAGTTAATTCCTTAGTTGCGATCGTTCGAGATGGTCCATTACAGACTCGACAGTCCGTCGGATCATCCATTGTACCTAGGTGGTTTTGAAAACTCTCAGTAAAATGGCCATAACTTCTCACCCCGATACCGAATTTGGATGAAATTGGTATCATTGGAAAGTTAATTTCTATATGGTTTAAACACCAGTCACTTGGTAAGTCTCTTCTCTATCTTTTAGAAATACAATTATACTTTACTTGACATACTTTAAGGGTCAGACTACGAGGGAACTTTGTAAGGTCTTACATGCTCTCAGTATACTATCTATAAGTAGTGTTGCTAATGTTTTGAATAGTAATAAGAAGTTAGCCCAAGAAGTTCATTAGTTATCCAAACTTGGTGTTTGCTTTGTTGATTCAGCTGAAAGTAGTATGTGGGTTCATAACAGTTAAAATTATCTCTAGTTTTTGAAGTTAAGGAAAAGAAGGATAGAGATCCCAGTCTAGTCAAGATGAAAAAGTCAGTCAAAGATCAGAAGTTAGAGGTTTTCTCCCAAGAGGGAGATGGTGTTTTGTGTTGTCAACGTCGCCTGTGTGTGCCAGGTGTTGATGACCTAAGGAAGCAAATTCTTGCAGAAGCAAATAGTGAGCATTACTCTATTTATCCAAGGGATATTAAAATGTACAGTGATTTGCAAGAGATTTATTAGTGGAGTGGGATGAGGAGAGATGTTGCAGAGTTTGTGGCTAAGTGTTCAATATGTCTGCAAGTAAAGATTGAGCATCAGAAGCCTAGTGGGTCCATGTAGGAGTTTAGTATTCCTTCTTAAAAGTGGGAAGAAGTGAACATGAACTTTGCGATGGGTTTGCCTCGTACTCGCCGTCTATATGATTCAGTTGGGGTCATTGTAGATAAAATGACCAAATCAGCTCATTTTCTTTCATTCCATACTTCTTATTCAGTCGATATTACGCGAAACTCTACATCAAAGAGTTGGTTAGATTGCATGGTGTTCGATTATCTATTGTATCAGATAGAGGTACCCAGTTCACCTATTATTTTTGGAAAGTATTCCAAAAGGGTCTTGGTACCCGAGTTCACCTCCGTACAACCTTTTATCCTTAGACCGATGGTCAAGCAAAAAGGACCATCCAGTGTTTCATGTCTCCTTGTTTAGGAAGTGCATAGGTGACCCAACAGTTGTAGTCACTGTTGAGGGCGTAGATATTTAGAATAGTCTCTCTTACGAGGAAATACCAGTCAAAATCCATGACTATTAAATTCACAGACTAAGCAAAAAAGAAGTCCCTCTAGTCAAAGTTCTTTGGCGAAATTGGTCCATTGAGGGAGCTACATGAGATGAAGAAGCAGACATGCGGACCAAGTATCCTCACCTCTTCTTCGCTAATTCAGACTCAACCTAAGGTAATGGCTTTCCTTAAGCTTATTCCATTTCATGTTCATATTTCAGTTACAAACTTGTTATTCAGTTTCATGCTCAATTTTCCATTTCAAACTTCGTATCCTATACCATTGCATATTCAGTCGCATGTTCATGAGTCAGTTCAGTCATGTATTCATCCATTAGATATACATGATCAGCTTATTAGTACTCCCAGTTATGCATTCATGTATCATTTCAGTCATGAAATCATGTATTAGATATACTTGCTCAGTATGAATTTTAGTAAATCAGAAATGTCAGTCATGTAATCATGTTTCAGTCGTTCATGTTCAGTATATACATTAGCTTACCATTTCTCCTATCTCACTCAGTCTTATTCAAGGATGAATGTTCACAAGAGGGATATATTGTAAGACCTCACAAAATTTCTAAGCTTGATTTAGTCCTTTAAGCTTGTCAAAGGGTCCCAAACATAGAAAATTCTAGCTAAGTTTTCAGACATAGTTTTTTTTAGCCTTCAAAAGTTGAAAATCTCATTCACGACCTTAATGTTCTTTAATGGTCTATATTTTTGCTAATTCATGATTAGGAAGGTCAATAGGTGTTCTCGAACAAGTTTTGGATTTTTTGGACCTCATTTAGACCATGTTTGGAAGTCTAAAATAGTGGACCAACTCGATCTTGGCGCACCGGGTCACCTATCACGTTGGTTAATATTGTTACTAGACAGCCAGTCAAAAGACCTCAAACACGGTGCGATCGTGGTGTGATGCATCGAGTATGGCATTGATTCCATCAATGCGCCACATCGCCAAATGCATTAGTGCCCAATTTTAGTCATTAAATGACCGCATCCTAAAGGGTAATTAGGTTATTTTCACCCAACCTTCATCCCTCATAACATGAAATTTAGTCCTCTTTTGGATAAATACATTTATTATTTCATAAGTGCTCAAGAATAAGTAACCCTAGGTGATTAATTTATATTCAAGAACTCAAAACTTTCTTCCATCAGTCTTCAAGAAATTGTCAACTAAAGTATGTAAAGCCATCCAAGGGCCCTTTCCACCCATGGAGCTCAAGAAACCCTTTTTAAACTATGAATTCTGAATTTCATGTTGTGTGTTTGATTGTACACATGTTTACGTTGTGATATGATTCCCAAGGTTGAATCTTTATTAAATTCTTATAATTTCATATTAGTATGTGGATTGAAATAATTAAATTTAAAGTGCTTGATATAGACATTATGTATTAGTTATTGATTCATGCACTAGAAAAGACTATACTTTCCATGTGTTTGTTAAAATGCCTAAGTGAATAAGAATTGTGCATTATGACCTATTTGTGAGCTATATGATGAACTTATGATTTACCCACATGTTCAAAATGACTCCCATGCTAAAGCTATGTCTTGTAATGATTTTGTTGAATGCTCATAAGTAAGGATTTGTGAAATTATATTACGTTAGCATGTATTCCCATTCATGTGTAAGCTTATGACTTGCGAATGCTTCATGAAATCCCTCAATGATAGTATTTTGAATTGATGACTATGGTCATGTGTTCAAGTAGTGTCATGTCTTATTTATTTTAATGCAATCGAGTCCTGGGGGCATTTAATACCCGATAATTTAGTTGTGTGCCTAGAGCCAATGTCAGATTTCAAGATAACCTCTATCAAACCATGATCAGTAGAATTCTGTCAGTCTCAGAACTTAGGAAAACTCAGTAGTATTCAGTTCAGTCCTCAGTAACTAACTCAGTTAACAGAATTTAGTAATATTTCATTAGTCAACAGAATTCAGTGAACTCAATCCTATTCAGTCCAGTATACTCAGTTCAGTATCTATTTACTTGGGAGTAAAATTCAGCACTGAGTGAACCCAAGGATGGGAACTCACCTTCCAGCAGAGGGTGTGATTCTTAGAAGTAGTCCTGAGTTCAAGAACTACGTTGTTAGAGTAGGTTGAGACATCAAAACTTGTTAGATGAGGGTTGATGAGGTGGCTTAACCGGTTAGATGAGGGTCCCACCATTCTCATTAGAGTACCTAATAGATGAGGTTTATTCATAGCTTGTCCTTATTAGTGGCGCGGTATGGACACCCTTCCAATTGGGGTTACACATTAGACACCAACTCAGTTATCATATCTTATTTGGGGCATGTCGGTTGGCTAACTACCTCCCACAATATCAGTCTCAGTCTTCAGTAAAGAACTCAAATAGTTCAATAAATTTAGGATTGACAGATACAGTCACTCAATTAAGTACAGAACTCAGCTCGTTCCATTAGAATCAAGACCATTAGATACAGTCACCCAGTTATTAAGTATATCAGTTAGCAGTAATCCATGTTATCAGTAAACTCATTATTCAGAATCCTTATGATTTCAGTTACAGTTATGTATTCATGCATGTATCCTCATGTAGTCTTGTTCATGTTATCCAGTACATTTACACGCACTGACGTATACTTTTCTTTTATGCTATAGTGATTTATACCATAGGTTCGAACGCTCTGGTTCCCGATCGTGCTTAGCAACTTAGATAACAGCAGTCAGAGTCAGTGGAGAGTCCTCATATTTCAAGGACATGTTTATTTCATTCTTTTAGTATTTCACTACTTAGTCATTTTCAGTAGATGGAGTTAGTTGGGGATATGTCCCATCGACTCCTTATTCAAACAGTTTAGAGGCTTTCAGACTATAGCATGTTCTAGTTATTCAACATTGGTATTATCATACCTTGTTCAAACATTTTTTTATTTAGTATTATTTAATTTTTGAACCTTATGACAAGTTTTCCACTAGATTTCCGTATTTATTTTAGTTATATTGTTATTACAATATTACTATCATCCAGTGCTCTGTTATAGATATCAGTCATGGGTTAGCTAGTGGTTCTTTGAGATTTTTAGCACCATATAGCGTCCAGGATGCCATACTCGGGGCATTAAAAACTTGGTATCAATGCCTAAGGTTCAATAGAGTCCTAGGAAGTCTAAAAGCCACATCTAGTAGAGTCTTATGCATGGGTTTGTAGCATGCCACATTTATGTGTAGGAGGCTATGAGATGTTTTAGGAATTGTTTCCCTTCTTTCAGTATCCATGTAGTGCGAGTGAACATGAGCTCCAATTAAACTCTCAGTATAATCCTTCTTTCTCTTCTATCTACAGAAAAATACCTCTAAAGAGGACTCAAGGAAGAGGAACAGGAGATCAGCCAGCCCCTCAACCCGATCAGCCTAATCCTTTAGGCGAACATGTCTCCCATGCAGAATTCAGAGTTGCATTCACTACTCTTGCTCATTTAGTTGTTGCCCAAAACGAACGTCCAACAATCATTTCGGCCAATCCAGTGGCTAATTCTGCTGCATCTAGAATTTGGGACTTCACCAGAATGAATCCTACTTCTTTTACTGGGTCTAAGTTAGATGAGGACCCTCAGGAGTATCTTGACCTAGTGCAGAAGATTATTGATATTATGGGAGTTATTGCTATCCAAAATACTGAGCTAGCTGCATATCAGTTGCAGGATGTGGCTCAAACTTGGTTCAAACAGTGAAAACTATAGAGGGCTATAGATATAGGGCCTATTGATTGGGAGGAGTTTTTCACCGCTTTTCTAGAAAGATTCTTTCCCCTAGAGCTGAGAGAATTTTTCAACCTAAGGTAGGAAAACATGATAGTGAAAGAGTATTCTCTCAAGTTTACTCAACTATCTAGATATGCTCCTCATGTGGTGGTAGATAGCAGATCCTGAATGAGTAAGTTTGTGTTTGGAGTGAATGATAGCATGGTCAAGGAGTGTAGGATCTCCATGTTGATTAGTAAGATGGACTTAGCCAAGATAATAATCCATTCTTAGCAGATAGAGGAGCATAAGAATAAGGAGAGAGAAAAGTAGAATACTAGAGCTAGAATAGGTAGCTTCAATTTTAGTTAGCCTAAGTCAGAGGGTGGGAATCATTCTCAGTTCCACCTAAAGTCCTTAGTTCCAGCTCTTTCCTCAGCCAGTGCTCCAATTTCTAAGTTCAGGAATAGTAACAAAGATAGGGCTCCAGGTTCTAAGTCTCAAAGCAGTGTTAGCAGTACCCAAACTCATCCTCTTTTTAGACTTGTGGCAAGCACCATTAGGGTATTTGAAGAGCTGGCAGTGATGTTTGTTTTGTGTGTGGATAGCTAGGCCACAAAGTTAGAGATTGTCCCCAGTCAAGTTTTTAGGGTCAGCCGAACCGTTCCTTAGGTCAGTTCGATCGCCTGAATCAGCAGGGTGCCACTACCAGCACCACCAGTGGGTAACACCCAAATAAAATTTATTCTTTTCAGTCCTAACTGGACCAGGAGAATACTCCTGATCTGGTCACTGGTATGTTACAGATCTTTCATATACATGTTTATGCTTGGCTAAATCCTGGAGCTTCCTTGTCTTTTGTTACTCTTTATATAAAAGTGGATTTTGGAGTCAATCTCAAAATTCTAGCGAAGCCCTTCTCAGTCTCTTCCGCAGTAGGTAAAATTATCATAGCCTGGTGGGTATACAGGAACTGTTCGATTATGGTATTCTAGAAATCACTTCAATAGACTTAGTCAAATTAAAGATGACTGATTTTGATGTCATTATCGATATGGATTGGGTTCATTCTTGCTATGCCACAGTCAACTACGGAAATAGAATGGTCCAATTTTGATTTCTAAATAAATCCATCCTAGAGTGGAGGAGTAATAATTCATCCTTCAGGGGTCATCTTATTTCCAACCTTAGGGCAAGAAAAATAATATCCATAGGATATGTCTATCATCTTGTTCGATTTAAGTACTCTAGTTCCAAAACTCCAGTCTTAAATCAGTCCCAGTAGTGAATGAATATTCAGATGTGTTCCTAGAAGATCTTCTCGGAATTTCTCCTGAAAGGGAAATAGACTTCGGCATAGACCTTATCCTAGATACATAGCCCATATCTATTCCACCATACAAAATGGCACCAGTAGAACCCATAGAACTAAAAGAACAGTTGAAGGATCTCCTAGATAGGGGGTTCATCAGACCCAGTGTGTCCCCGTGGGGTGCACTATTTCTATTCATGCAAAAGAAAGACGATTCTCTCAGAATATGCATAGACTACCGTTAGCTCAATAAGGTCACAGTCAAGAACAAGTATCCACTTCCCAGAGTTAATGACTTATTTGACCAACTCCAAGGTGCCAGTTACTTCTCTAAATAGACCTTAGATCAGGCTATCATCAGCTCAGAGTTAGAGAATGTGAGATTCCAAAAATAGCCTACCATACTCGGTTTGGTCACTTCAAATTCTTAGTCATGTCATTTGGTCTTACCAATGCCCCAACAACTTTCATGGACTTGATGAACCGTGTGTTCAAGCAGTACTTGAACATGTTCATCATAGTCTTCATAGATGACATTCTTGTCTATTTCCGCAGTGTGCATGATTATGCATACCATCTCAGAACAATATTACAGACTCTTAGAAATTATCAGTTATTCACTAAATTCAGTAAATGCAAATTTTTGCTAAGTTCAGTTGCATTCCTTGGTGATATTATTTTTGATGGTGGCATTAGAGTTGATCCTCAAAAGACTGAGGCAGTGAGAAACTGGCCTAGACCCATCATTCTACAGGAGTTTCTTGGGTTTGGCTGACTATGACAAATGGTTTGTTGAGGGATTTTCATTTATTGCCTCCCCTATGTCTAGATTGACTTAGAAGTAAGTCAAATTTCAGTGGTCAGATTCATGTGAGAAGATATTTTAGGAGTTGAACACTCGACTTACCTCAACTCCAGTTTTGACTCTTCTAGATGGTCCAGATGGGTATGTCGTGTACTCCGACACATCTAGGGTAGGTTTTGGTTGTGTCCTCCTGCATCATGGTTAGGTCATAACCTACGCCTCTAGACAACTTAAGCCCCATGAGAAGAATTATCCGACTCATCATCTAGAGTTAGCAACAATAGTCTTTGCCTTAAAGATTTGGAGGCACTACTTATATGGGGTGCATGTAGATGTTTTAACAAATCAGAAAATCCTCCAATACATGTTCTCATAGAAAGATCTTAATATCCGTTAGAGAAGGTGGTTAGAGCTCTTGAAGGATTATGACATGAGTCTCCTTTATTATCCAGGCAAGGCCAATGTAGTGGTTGATGCTCTCAGTAGACTATCTATAAGTAGTGTTGCTCATGTTGAGGATAGTAATAAGAAGTTAGCCCAGGAAGTTCATCAGTTAGCTCGACTAGGTATCCGTTTAGTCGATTCAGATGAAGGTAGTATGTGGGTTCAGAATAGTTCAGAATCATCTCTAGTTTCTGAAGTTAAGGACAAGCAGGATAAACATCCCAGTTTAGTCAAAATGAAAGAGTCAGTTAAAGATCAGAAGGTAGAGGTTTTCTCCCAAGGGGGAGATGGTGTTTTATGTTGTCAAGGTCGTCTGTGTGTGCTAGGTGTTGATGACTTAAGGCCGCAAATTCTTACAGAAGCGTATGGTGTGTGTTACTCTATTTATCTAGAGGCCACTAAGATGTACCACAATTTGCAAGAGATCTATTAGTGGATTAGGATAAAGAGAGATATTGCAGAGTTTGTGGCTAAGTGCTCAACATATCAGCAAGTTAAGATTGAGCATCAGAAGCCTAGTGGATCCATGCATGAGTTTAGTATTCCTACTTGGAAGTGGGAAGAAGTGAACATAGACTTTGTGATGGGTTTGCCTCGTACTCGTCGTCAATATGATTCAGTCTGGGTCATTGTAGAGAGAATGACCAAATCAACTCATTTTCTTTCTTCAATACCTCTTATTTAGTCGAGGATTATGCCAAACTCTACATAAAAGAGTTGGTCAGATTACATGGTGTTCCGTTGTCTATTATCTCAGATAGAGGTACCAAGTTCACGTCTTATTTTTTGAAAGCATTCCAAAAGGGTCTTGGTACTCGAGTTCACCTCAGTGCAGCCTTTTATCCATAGACCGATGGTCAAGCAGAAAGGACTATCCAGAATTTAGAAGATATGTTGCGAGCATGTGCAATTGACTTTAAGGGTAATTGGGATGACCACTTTTCTTTGATTGAGTTTACATACAACAACAGTTATCATTCCACTATTCTAATGGCTCCATTTGATGCTTTCTATGGTAGAAGATGCATATCTCCAATCGGTTGGTTTGAAGTCGGTGAGGCCGCAGTGGTAGGGCCTGACTTAGTATTTGATATCGTATATAAATTTTAGTTGATTATAGAGAGGCTCATGACAACTTAGAGACTACAAAAATCATACACAGATGTGCGAAGAAAGGATCTCAAGTTCAAGACTGGTGATTATGTGTACTTTAAAATCTCTCCCATAAAGGGAGGAAAGAGGTTCGATAAGAAGGGAAAGCAAAATCCCCGATATGTCGGTCCCTTCAAATTTCTCAGTCGCTTCAGCAAAGTAGCTTATGATCTCGAGTTGCCTTCAGATTTAGCTTCAGTCCATCTAGTGTGTCATGTCTCCCTGCTTAGGAAGTGCATAGGTGACCCAAAAGTTGTAGTCCCTGTTGAGGGCGTAGATATTTAGAACAGTCTCTCTTACAAGGAAATTCTAATCAAAATCCTTGACTCTCAGATTTACAGACTGAGGAACAAAGTAGTCCCTCTAGTCGAAGTTCTTTGGCGGAATCAGTCCATTGAGGGAGATACTTGGGAAGAATAAGAAGACATGCGGACCAAGTATCCTCACCTCTTCTTCGCTAATTCAGACTTATCCCAAGGTAATGGCTTTCCTTAAGCTTATTCCATTTCATGTTCAGATTTCAATTACAAACTTGTCATTCAGTTTCATGCTCAGTTTTCTATTTAAAACTTTGTATCCTTTACCATTGCATGTTCAGTCACATGTTCATGAGTCAGTCTAGTCATGTATTCATGTATCAAATATGCATGATCATCTTATCAGTACTCCCAGTCATGCATTTATGTATCAGCTCAGTCATGAAATCATGCATCAGATATGCATGCTCAGTATGAATCTCAGTAATTCAGAAATGTCAGTCGTGTTATCATGTTTCAGTCATTCATGTTCAGTATGTACATTAGCTTACCATTTCTCCCATCTCAGTCAGTCTCATTCGAGGATGAATGTTCCCAAGGGGGACATTTTGTAAGACCCCACAAAATTTCTAAGTGTGATTTAGTCCTTTAAGATTGTCAAGGGGTCCCATACTTAGAAAATTCTAGCTAAGTTTTCAGACTTAGCTTTTTTTTAGCCTTCAAAAGTTAAAAATCTCATTTCGCAACCTTAATGTCCTTTAATGATCTATATTTTTATTAATTCATGATTAGGAAGGTCAATAGGTGTTTCCGGACAAGTTTCAGATTTTCGAACCTCGTTTAGTCCATATTTGGAAGTCCTAAACAGTGGACCAACGCGATCTTGGTGATCCGGGTCGCCTATCGCGTTGGTTAGTATTGTTACCAGACTTGCAGTCAAAAGACCTGAGACACGGTACGATTATGGCGCAACGCGTCGATTATCACATCGATGCCATTGACGCGCCGTGTTATCAAATGCATTAGTACCCAGTTTCAGTCCTTAAATGACCACGTACTTAAGGGTAATTTGGTCATTTTCCCCCGACCTTCAGCCCTCATTACATGAACTTTATCCCTCTTTTGGATAAATACATTCATTATTTCACAAGTTCTCAAGAACAAGAACCCTAGGTGATTAATTTCAATTCAAGAACTCAAGCTTTCTTCCATTAATCTTCAAATAATTGTCAACTAATGTATTTAAAGTGTTCATACAAGGATCCCTTCCACCCCTGGAGCTCAAGAAACCCGTTTCAAACTATGAATTTTGAATTCCATTTTGTGGGTTTGATTGTACTCATGTTTACGTTGTGATATGATTCCCAAGGTTGAATCTTTATTAAATTGTTATGATTTTATGTTAGTATATGGATTAAAATCCTTATATTTGAATTGCTTAATATATACATGATGTATTAGTTGTTGATTCATGCCCTAGAAAAGGTTATGCCTTCCACATGTTTGTTAAAATGCCTAAGTGAATAAGAATTGTGCATTATGACCTATGTGTGAGCTACATGATGAACTTATGATGTACCCACATGTTCAAAATTACTCCCATGCTAAAGCTATGTCTTGTAATGATTTGGCGGAATTCTCATAAGTGGATTTGGGAAATTATAAAATGTTAGCATGTATTCCCATTCATGTGTAAGCTTATGACTTGCAAATGCTTCATGAAATCCCTCAATGATAGTATTATTAATTATTGACTATGGTTATTGTTCAAGTAGTGTCATGTATTATTTATTTTCATGCTATCGAGTCCTGAATTCAGCTGTGTGCTTAGAGAGCCACCAATGTTAGTTTTCAAGATAACCTCAGTAAAGCCACGATCAGTAGAGTTTAATCAGTCTCAAAACTCAGGAAAACTCAGTAGTATTCAGTTCGATCCTCTGTAACTCAATCAGTTAACAAAATTAAGTAATATTCCATTAGTCAATGGAATTTAGTGAACTCAATCCAGTTCAGTCCAGTATACTCCGTTCAGTATCTATTTATTTGGGAGTTGGATTCAGCACCGAGTGAACCCAAGGATGGGAAATCACCTGCCAGCAGAGGGTGTGATTCTTAGAAGCAATCTTTGTATTCCAGAACTACGTAGCCAGCGTAGGTTGAGACATTAAAACCTGTCAGATGAGGGTTGATGAGGTGGCTTAACCTATCAGATGAGGGCCCCACCATTCTTATTAGAGTACCTAATAGGTGAGGGTCACTCACAGCTTGTCCTTATTAGTGGTGCGGTATGGACACCCTTCCAATTGGGGTTACAGATTGGACCTCAACTCAGCTATAATATCTTATTTGGGGCATGTCGGTTCGATGACTACCTCCCACAATCTTAGTCTCAGTCTTTAGTAAAGAAATCAGATAGTTCTACAAATTTCAAGACTGTCAGATACAGTCAGTTTAGTTCATGCATATGAACCCTTGAATTCAGCCTTACCTCACGTTGCATACCAGTACATTTACACGTACTAACGCATACTTTTCTTTTGTACTATGGTGTTTTATACCATAGGTTCGGACGCTCAGGTTCCCGATCACACTTAGCAGCTCAGATATCAGCAGTCAGAGTCAGTGGTGAGTCCTCATATTTTGAGGACATGATTATTTCATTCTTTCTATATTTTGGTACTTAGACATTTTTAGTAGATGGAGTTATTTGAGGATATGTCCCATCAACTCCTTATTCAGAAAGTTTAGAGGCTTTCAAACTATAACATGTTCAGATAATTATTTTAGTCTCGGTATTATCATACCTTGTTCAGACATTGTTTTATTCAGTATTGTTTAGTATTTAAACCTTATGGCAGTTTTTCCGCCAGATTTCTGCATTTATTTCAGTTATATTATTATTACATATTACTATTATCTAGTGCTCAATTACAGATATCAGTCATAGGTTAGCTAGTGGTCCTTCAGGATTGTTAGCACTGTGTAGCATCCAGGGTACCAAACTCGGGGCGTTATAATGACCAACCCTCATGTCGGTAAACATAAGTTTCCAGTGTCCATCCATTGGACTTGTACCTTCACGGTTAGATATTACACCCCACCATTATTTCCCAATTAAAACCATTTCCAACCAACCAAACCCATTATTCCATTATTATTAACCAAGGCAATAAGTAGTGGTATCGTCATATCGACTATAGCTTGGAAGCAATGTCCTTAGCCAACCTTTTTATGTAAAGTGATTACCATGTTTCCATAGATTATATTATCAAGTTAACTTGGAGGAATCCCGTGTACCCCAAAGTGTTACATTATTAGGTTTGCTTGGGGAAATACCATGTACCCCACAAGATGTTCATTACCAGTTTACTTGGGAGATACCATTGTACCACACAAGGAAGTTTAGTTAACCATAACCATGACCACTAAACCTTACCATTTAACCATTTAAACTATTTAGGGTTTCATTACCAAACCACACCATGCAATAGTTCCATTAAAAGTTCAATAATATAGTAAAAGCATTATCATAGGCATTTTATCAAACATGTTGGGGGCATAGAGTTTCCAAAACCAATTCCAATTACCTATTAGCCATTCCAATGCAACCAATTTTCTAAACCACCATTAAAGCATGTGAAAACACAATTAAAACATGGGAAAACCATAACAAGGCATTTAATACCAAAACCCAACATATATTTGAAAACCTAAAAACCATACGATAATCATGCCACGAAAAGATTGTATAAAACATGCCTTTAGTTGGAACTAAAAATGAGGGAGGATTACATGCCTTAGATTATGAAGATAATAGAGAGAAATCACCTAAACAAGCCCCAAATTGCTCCTCTAGATGAAACCTTATCCTTCGTTTACCCAAGAGCCTTAGAGAGAATTAGAGTGAGTTTTTAAGTGTTTAATATTAGAATAATAGAGTAATTGATTTCCCAATATAGTTATAAGTCTGGGGCCTTAAGTGGTTAAGTAGGAAAATGTCTTACCCCCACTTAAACTACACAAAATCCTTGCCATAGGTATGACCATCCATACCATCCATATCCACCAATACGAGTGGTACCCACCACTCGTACTCTAGGCCTCCCCCTTGGACCCAACACTGTCCAATATATGAATTACCCAACAAAGGTCATATTCAAGCATACGACTTGTACCCCTAAACCAGATCCCTGATAGAATATAATCAAAGAAAGTTTGAACACTACCTACCATACGAGTCCATGGTATGGCTCATACCCAACCATACGACTTGTACCACTAAGTCATACCCATTTTAGAAACCAATCCAACCTACCAACCAACACTGGTTAGCATATGACCAATCCATACCAACTGTACCCACCATACGACTGGTACCCACAAGTCGTATCTTATCCAGAAACCAAAAATTCTAGAAATTTTCTAAGCTTCCAAAACCCAGGGTGTTTCAGTCTTCCCCACTAGGATCATTTGTGCCTGAGTGACGGACAAGGTAGGTCAAATACAAGAACAATTCATTTGCATTATCAAATATCAATCCAACCTTTAACCAAGTTAGACAGAAAATATGTGATCAAGAACACATATCTTTTAAATAAATATCCAGAGCAGAAAACAAATGCAGATATTTGGATTTCATGTCTGGTTTTACTTTCCATGATCCTCTTCCGCCTTGTTGTTCCATCATAGATCCCTAATTGAGGCCACATCATTGGTCTATAATTGATGAACCTACCAATCTAGTCTCTCAACTAGGCTCTCTTTATAAGACAGAGAATCTAAGATACCTAATCCTTCTAAAGGAACCACCAAAGAAGGATCTCTAAGACACTTTCTCAATGTAGAGATACGAAATACCGGATGAATAGAGTTCAAACTAGAAGAAAACTCCAATTCATATTCCATATTACCAACTCTTCGCAAAATTGCATAAGGACCAACATACCAGGGACTGAGCTTCCCCTTTTTACCAAACTACATCACTCCCTTCATGGGAGATACCCTTAGAAATACCTTATCCCTAACCTTAAACTCCAAGTCTCTACGCCTTACATAGGCATAGGAATTTTGGCAAATTTAGGCAGCCTTAAGCCTATCCTAAATCACCTTTACCTTCTCCATATCCTGATAAATCAAATCTGGACCAAACATACCTACCTCACCAAGCTCAAACTACCCAATAGAAGACCTACACCTCCTACCATACAATACCTCAAAAGGGGCCATACCAATGTTAGAATGATAGCTATTGTTGTAAGTAAACTCTACCAAAGGTATATGGTCAACCCAAGTGCCACCGTAATCAATAATACATACACAAAGCATGTCCTCCAATGTCTGAATAGTTCTCTCTGCTTGCCTGTCCATTTTTGGTTGAAAAAAAGTACTCATACTAATCTTAGTACCCAACCCCTTCTGAAAAGACTACCAGAAGTGAGATAAAAATTTTATACCACTATTAGAGATAATCATAATAGGTACCCCATGAAGCTTTATAATCTCTCAAAGATACAACCTCGCATAGTCATCAGCTGAAATGTTAGTCTGCACCAGCAAGAGTGAGCGGATTTTGTCATCCTATCCACGATGACCCAAATCAAATCAAATTGATTCTAAAATCGAGGAAGACTATTAATGAAATCCATATAGATTACTTCCCATTTCCTTTTAGGAAACTCAATTTCCTGATATAACCCTCGAGACCCCATGTTGTAAACTTTGACTTGTTGGCACACTATGCGTTTAGCCATAAAATCATCCACATCCCCCTTTATACCATTTCGCCAATACATCTCCTTGAGATTATGATACCTTTTTGTCGAACTGGGATGAACAACATAGCACGATTCATGGACCTTAGCCAAAATCCTTTTTCGCAAACCATCGATGTCAGGAACACATAACCTCCCTTGATATCGCAAAGTACCATCACCACTGATCTCAAATACCATTACCTTTTGCCTACCAACATCATTCTCTATTTTCATCAAGATAGGATCTAGCATTGCTTTTTCTTGATTTTTGTACTAAGAGATAATCGAACCACTTTGTGTACCATCAAACCACCATCATTGGAGTCCAAGAGACAAACTCTAAAATTATCCAAGCGGTGAATATCCTTGACCAATCCCATTTATCCTAATCCATATAGCCAAACTCCTCATGGATAACCTGCTAAGAGCATCAGAAACCACATTAACTTTACCTGGTTGGTAGTGAAAACTCATATCATAGTCCTTGAGAAGCTCCAACCATCTCCTCTACCTAAGATTTTGCTCCTTCTGAGTGAACATATATTGTAGAATCTTATGATCATAAAATATTACACGTGCACTCCATACAAATAATGTCATTAGATCTTCAAAGCAAAAACCACTCCTAAAATCTCTAAATAATGAGTAGGATAATTCCTCTCATGTACCTTCAACTGCCTTAATGCATAGGCAATCACCTTCTCATGCTTATCATAACACAACCAAGTCTCACCCGGGATCATACTATGAGGATGTTGTGTTTGTTTGTTCTTCCATTGGTTTTGCAAGGTTTAGATTCGATGTCAAATCCTTTTTAAGAAGGGAAGGATGATACAATCAAAATTTTCTTTGAATCTTTAGATGGATACTTAGGGTGCTAGAGGTGCTTGAATATATCTTATTTTCATCAAAAGAGTGTCATGTGATGGCAATTTCACCTACATATGATCAAGGATCCTTGAGAAGTAGAAGGAATATGAGAAGGGTATAAAAGGCCCCTTGGATGGGACATATGCCCAATCTTCCCTAGAGGTATGCCAGACCTTCTCTAGCAGATCAAGATCCAGTCAAAATAGTTTTGTCTACTCTAGAAATTCCCTTGACATGCTTTACATCTTTCCCAAGGATACTAGAGTGGGTTGCCTCATTTTATTAATGCAAATGAAACACTTTTGGGCCCATTATAATGAGTTAACCTAAGACTATAGTTAGAATAGCTTAGGTCTTTATTTCAAAAGTTTTTCTTTGATAATGAAAACATGAGAATTCTTGAGAGAGTGAGTGATATCTTGGAAAAAAAACTTTTGTTACATGTTTTTAGAAACGGTAGTTGTAAGAGTGTTTCGATTCCTTTGTGGTCAATGTAAAATATTAGGTACTTGTTGATAATTAATTTAGGGGTTTTTGAGTTTAATATACTTATTAGTTCCTATTTCTTTCTATCTTCTTGTGTCAATCTATCTATTCTTTTATCCCATTACTTTTTGTATTTCAATTTTGTGGATTCTTTAGTTTTTGTGTTTGTTTCTTAGATTCCATTGTTTGACCTTTATCAACTTTGAAGACTTGAACTTTTTACCCAACTCCACATCAAACTTCCATGTAGGCTCATTCGGCATTGATGAGAACATCAATGGAACACTAGTTAGACATTGCATTTTGCACTTCTTGGCCTTTAAGTGAGGGACATCGTTTCACCCACTTAGAATGAAAAAATCCAAAATATAGGTATTTTGTACATTATATTCAAAATTCTTCATTTTCTTGGGTGGTTCGACTTTCATCACATCCACCAGGCATAATGTTTTATGTTAGGCGTATTTATGCATTCTAGTGTCACTATTCTAGTTGTTTTAGCCTTGTTTTGAGGATGATTCTAGGATATATAGGTTGATACTGATATAAATATGTATCAAAGTGTTAAAGCATGTGTTTACAATGGTTACAAGTGTTTTCTAACAATTTTGTACTTCAAAGAGTCAATTAGAGTTCAAAGGAGAAAACTAGTCTTTCTAGCTTGAGCTAGTTGCTTGGCTAGTCTATCTTGATGAACTCTATTGTTTTTTATGTGTAAATTATGGTTTAAATTATGTTATTATATGTGTAACAACTTTTTATAAGTGTAAAAATTTCAATTGAGTCAAGGAAAGAGTCAAAACATTGAGTGGAAGATCATGGAAATTTGCCTGTCTAACCTCTTATTTTTTATTTGTCGTGATGGATGTTTTGTGTTTGTACCTGTAATTCGTGTGGTGTTTTCTTGTAGTATACTTTGTGAGATTAATATTATGATATATGGATGATTTAAATACTGGAAAATCATTGGAAAGACACCACAAGGCAAGGGATGAAAGGAGGAAGGACCAACACTTAACCAAAATTCGGAGGACAACTTCCAGTAGCACCATGCAATTTGCGTGTGTCACATGATATATTCATATGGAATAAATGGTGTATAATATTCTCCATTCCATATGAATATAGGTTGTTATTCATGGTATACTCCACCCCTGGGCATTTCAAGATAAATCAACTACTACATGGACTTGGCTTACCCTTATGCGATAAATACATGTTGTATCATGTTTTTACATATGTCTTGATATATTTTGGAGATCAAGGGGCTTATACAACTTCATAATTATGTTTTTTTTATTTAGTTCATTCATGATTTTAGTCTTTAATTACAACATTGTTAATACAATTATGACCATGTCTGGCTAAATGTTCTTTTTCGGGTTTGAAGCCAAGAACATGAGTATTTTAGTTTTGAATTAAATTTGTTTAACTTTGATTATCATTATTGGTTGTGTGTTCATCTTAATTTAACTATTTTAAGGATTCGTGACCCTTAGAATATATCAATTGTTTACCTTTTGATCTCGGGACAGGGAATAGGGATAGAATAAGGAGATGAACAAAGTTTGAGTTTTTATTCTTTCATGAAATAAAGAATTGAACTTAGATCTTGGGACAGGGATGTACTTAGGATACAAACTTGATTCAAACATAGGATGATAGATTAAATAACCTAATTGGATCATTACATACCCGCTCAATGATGTAGCTGTAAGGTTCAATTTAGGTAAAGGATTAGAGGTTGGGAAACCATAATCATGCAAATAACCCTAGAAATCTACAACCAAGGTAAGTGAGTTAGCAAAGGATATTTAATAACACAGTATGAATGTTCAATGTGCTTCAACCCTGGGCTTTCTCCTATTGATTGTTAAGATCGTTAATTTCTGCATTGTTTACTTTTCTACAATTTACAAATTCCAAACTCTCTTTTTGGTTATGCTCTCACTAAATTAATCTAAATTGTGAACTGAAATTGAATCATTGTTGAATTAAGTCTCTGTGGGATCAATACTTGGCTTCTTTAAGGCCATTATATTACTTGATAAGACCACGTACACTTGCGTGTGTGCTTAGGAGCTGTCAAGTTTTTGTCCGTTGCCGGGGACTTGAAATTTTGGCAATTGTTTATTTTAGTTTTACTTTTAGATTTATTTGGTGTTTTTACACTTGGTCTTGATTTTGTATTGTAGGAAACAGGTTTTTAGGGTGATAAGATGGAAAGGGATCGGCAGTTGGTAGAACTAAGCCCTGAACCTAAGCAAGACTTTTACTAATATAGGAGAGAAACAATCCTTCTCCCCAAAATTCATCAAATCCAAGAAGACCAAGAGAATATTGTTCCAATGGTTGAACAACAAGAAGCAGAAGGACAGTTAGGGAAGTGGCAGTCCCATTTCCGATAAAATTGACTTCCCCAATTCAAAGAATGGCTGCTTTGGGGAATTTTTAGTTAAATCAAAACATATTGCAGCTTCTAATTAGTAGTGGACAATTTACAGGGCTTTCACATGAGAATATACAAGTCCACTTGCAGACTTTCATTGGACTTACTGACATATTTATTTCGATTGGGGTGAGTACAGATCAGGTAAGGCTGACACTTTTTCCCTATTCATTATTTGGGGAAGCTAAAAGGTGGTTGAATGCAGAGCAGCCAATTCTATCATGTCATAGGATGACTTAGCCAGAAAGTTCCTAATTAGATTTTTTGCATCTGGCAAGAATACAAGACTTCACCATGAGATAGTGAGCTTCAAATTGAAGCCTGATGAAAACTATATCACGCTTGGGAATGCTTCAAGGCCCTTTTTTAGGATCGTCCACACCACCAACAGTCCAATGAGGTACTTGCTCATACTTTTGTGGAAGCTCTTGATCATAATATGAAGATTTTCCTAGATTTAGCCGCAGGTGATAAAGCACTGAAGTTGACTTATGATGAGTTGTACACATTGTTGAACCATATAGCACAAAGAAATCCTGAATTGTATTCAGATTCTAGAAGTGCCACAAAAAGAATTATAGGTGTATTGAAAGTGGACCAATTCACAACCTTATCAGCACGGGTATCTATATTACAGAATTTGATCAACACTCAGTTTAGTAGCATAAAATTAAGAGCAGAACAACCTGCAGTTACAGTGAATGCTATCCAATAAGCTGTAGGTTGGTGTGAAGTATGTGGAATAATGGCCATTTAGCGGCTATGTGTGCTTTTAATCTAGAATCAGTGATGTATGTGGGCAATGCTCAAAGGCCAAATTATGATAATGCCAACAACATGAAGTGGCAAAACCAGCAGTGGAATGCCTAGCAATAATAAATTAAGCAACCACAGGCACATGGGAATCAGTCAACAAGCAACATGGAAGGGATGATGAAAAAACTCTTAGCTTATCAAACACAGTTTGCTACGGACTTAAAAAATTTGCAAGCATCCCAAAGAAGTTTAGAGTTGAAAATTAGGTAGTTACAGCAAGCATGGAATACTAGGCCTCAAGGTGGTCTGCCAGCAGATACTGAAAAGCTAGAGAAAGTTATGGAAATCACCTTGAGGAGTGGTAAAGAGATACAAGGTAAACCTCCAGAGGCAACTAAGAAGGTAGATGCTGATATGGTGACCCAATAGGTAAATGAAGAAGTTGCTTAAATACAAGGACGTCTAAGTACTTGAAAGAAAAAGTTGTTGAACTAGAAGTGAAGAAGACACTGCCACTACCCTCTCTTAGAGGCAAATAAATGCGAAGGAGCATGTTATGTTGAAGAAGTTCTTTGATACATTCAGAGAGATCCACATTAATTTACCTTTGTTAGATATTTTGTAGAGTATACCTAAGTATGCAAAGTACTTAAGGGATATGGTTGTGAATAAGGTGAAATTGCAGGATATGGGAGCAATAACACTTACTGAAGAGTGTAGCACTGTGATGATATAAAAATTCTGGAAGAAATGGAGAGATTAGGGGAGGTTTGCTATCCCTATTCAAATATAGAACAATGTGGTCCATGCACTGAGTGACTTAGAGGCAAGCCTAAATTTGATGATCCTATCGCTGTTTAAAATATTAGGCTTAGGAAAGCCTAGATCGACCACTGTGGTATTACAGCTGGCAGATGGGTCATTTACATATCCGGATGGAATAATTGAGGATGTCCTCATAAAAGTTAGTAAATTCATTATACCTGTTGACTTGCAGATAATAGGTACCAATCATTTTGGGGCGCCCATTCTTAGCAACTGAAGGTGCCTTGATTGATGTTAGAGAAGGCACGCTCAAAATAAGGGTAGATGATGAAAAGATAGTATTTGATGTTTACAAAGCACCCATTGTAAATTCGCAATATAAAGATTTATATGTGATCAATGTTATTGAAGGGGAAAAGTATGGGGTGGTTAATCACCCAAAGAACTCTTCGAATTATCGGATTGAGTGGCCCAAGTGAAATCAACTATTTCCCAACATGATGAAGGTTGAATTTGAAAAAAGATGTTGACTTTAAGAGTGCAAACTCAAGAGGTCAGAAATGAATGAGAAAATGGCTTCCAAAGGGGAGTAAAAGGGTGAAGGAATATGGTTAAGCTGTAATTCGGTCATGCCACGACACTAAATCAGGTGTTGTAAGGCAACCCAAGTTAGCTAGGTATGTTTTATTTTTATTTTTAGTTTTTATTTCACGTAGTTTTTATTTTTGGTTGAGTCATAGGTTAATCGAAAATCAGAGTATCGAAAACCTAAGCTAAGAAGCATGGCAAAAATTGAGTGTGCAGTCATACGAATCCTATAAATGAAAAACGATGCTACTAAATAAGCCTAGAGGCCTCAAGGAGTATTTCTTTCTCTTACCATTAAATTCACTTTGGGGACAAAGTAGATTTTTAAGTGTGGGATGGGGAAATTCTCAAATTTTAGCTTAATTTAAAATTTTTTTGTAACATATTCTTGTTGGTGCTATTTTTGATTACATGATGCAAAATTTTTTGTTTGTAAAAGAATGTTGATTGAGTGAACTACTACTTTTGAGATACCTAGGCTGAAGTTTTTGACTCTTGTACTTGTTGGCTTAAAACTAAATTCATGCTATTGTTAGGTTGGGGGTCTATGATAATCCTATATGAGTGGAACATGTGCCATGTTAGTGTGAGATTTTTGTATATTCCTTATTTTATATGATGTTCAGAACCGATGTGTGAGTGAAGCAAAATAAAGAATGTGAGTTTAGGAGATGATATAGGTATTTCTTTGATAGCCTTGTTTTATACCTTCTATTTGTCCTACCCTTTTGTATTATCCTAGTTAACCCCCTTTGAGCCTTTAGCCTTTTCTTTGATACCTCATTATGTATCCTAATCCCTTCTTTGATAGACCATAATTTTATCCAAAAAGCTTCTAGGTACTTTAATAAAAAATTAATTAAGTAAGGAGTTTGACAAATAAGAGGAAAAAGGTGAATTTAAGCCCCAAGGTAATAGTTATTGGCGTTTGTAACTAATTTTGGTGGATGGGTGTGATTTAATTTATGCTAAAAATATTTCCATGTTTGTGAAAAAAGATAAAAATTGATTCATGGGGTACTAAACTATACGTCCGCCAAGTGTTTGTGAAAATGCTTAAAAGGGATGGGGCAAAAACAAAAGGTATGGGTGGATGAAAAAGTGTAAATTGGTTGTTGAATATTGGTTTTAAATGTATAACGTAGTGTATTAAAGTGCTTAGAGAGGTTATTCACTATTCCCAAATAGTTCCTACCCGTCCCTTAGCCTACGTTACAACCCAAAAAAGTCCTAACTAATCGTAAGATTTACATTATGATATTAGTGGAGAATTACAGTAAGGGAAATCATATGGATAATTGTGTGAAACTTGTGAATTCCTTGTGAGAGTGAGTGTCTTGCATTTAGTATAAGTATAGAGTCTTCGTAGTTGATAATTATTACAGTTAAGAGTTTTTCAAGGATGAAAAAGGCTTCATGTGTGGGGTGGTGATGTTGGGTGTATTTATGCATTCTAGTGTCACTGTTCTAGTCGTTTTGGCCTTGTTCTAAGGATGATTCTAGGATTTATGGGTTGATAATGATATAAATATGTATCAAAGTAGTTTAGAATGTTTTACAATGGTTACAAGTGTTTTCTAACAAGTTTGTACTTCAAAGATTCAATTAGAGTTCAAGGAAGAAAATTAGTCTTTCTAGCTTGAGCTAGTTGCTTGTCTAGTCTATCTTGATGAACTCTATTGTGTTTTATGTGTTAATTATGGTTTAAATTGTGTTATTGTATGTGTAAAAACCTGTTAGAAGTGTACAAAGTTCAATTGATTCAAGGAAAGAGTCAAAATATTGAGTAAACGATCATGGAAACTTGCCTAGTCTAAGCTCTTGTTTTATATTCATTGTGATGGATGTTGTGTGTTTGTACTTATAATTCGTGAGGTTTTTTCTTGTATAATCAATTTTGAGATTAATATGATGATATATGGATGATATAGAGTCTGGAAAATCATTGAAAAGACACCACAAGACAAGGGATAAAAGGACGAAGGACGAACACTTAACCAAAATTCAGTGGACAACTTCTAGTAGCACCATGCGATTTGCATGGGTCGCATTGTCCATTACATATGAATAGAGGGTGTGACACATGGACTACTCCACCCCTGGGCATTTCAAGCTAAATAACTTCTACACGGACTTGGCTTACCCTTATGTTATAAATACATCTTTAATAACGTTTTTACATATCTTTTGACTTATTTTGGAGATGAAGGGGCTGATAAAACTTCATAATTAGGTTTTTATTATTTTTATTTAGTTCATTCATGTCTTTAGTCATTAATTACAATATTGTGATTACGATTATGACTGTGTGGCTAAACGCCCTTTTTCGGGGTTGAAGCCAAGAACATAAGTACTTTAGTTTTAATTGGATTCGTTTAACTTTCCTTATCATTATTGGTTATGCATTCATCTTTGATTTAAATATTTTAAGGATTAGCGACCCTTAAAATAAATCAATTATCTACCTTTTGATCTCGGGAGAGGGAATAGGGGATAGAATAATGAGATGAACAAAGTTTGGGTTATTATTCTTTTATGAAATAAAGAATTGAACTTAACACCTAGGACTGGGATGTACTTAGGAGCCAAACTTGATTCAAGCATAAGATGATAGCTTAAATAACCTAATTAGATCATTACATCCTCGCTCAACGATGTAGTTGTAAGGTTCAACTTAGATATAGGATTAGAGGTTGGGAAACCATAATCATACAAATAACCCTACAAATCTACAACCAAGATAAGGGAGTTAATGAAGGAAATTCAATAACATAGTATGAATGTTCATAGTGGTTCAACCCTAGGTTTTCTCCTATTAATTGTTCTAAATCATTAATTTCTGGATTGTTTACTTTTCTATAATTTACGAATTCCAAACTCTCTTTCTGGTTACGCTCGCACTAAATTAATCTAAACTGTGAACTGAAATTGAATCGTTGCTAAATCAAGCCTCTGTGGGATCAATACTTGGATTCTTTAAGGCTACTATATTACTTGATAAGACCACGTACACTTGCATTTGCACTTGGGCACTGTTAAATTTTTAGCACTGTTGTCGGGGATTTGAAATTTTGGCAAATATTTATTTTAGCTTTACTTTTAGATTTATTTGGTGTTTTTATGCTTGGTCTTGATTTTGTTATTACAGGAAACAGGTTTTTAGGGTGATAAGATGGCTAGGGATCAAGAGTTGGTAGAACCAAGCCCTGAACCCGAGCAAGACTTTCCTAAAGTAGGAGAGAAGCAATCCTTCTCCCCAGAATTCCTCAAATCCAAGAAGACCAAGAGAATACTATTCCAAGAGCTGAATAATAAGCAGCACAAAGGACAGTTAGGGAAGTGGCAATCCCACATTTGATGAACTTGACTTCCCTAATTCAAAGATCGGCTACTGGGGAATTTTGAGTTAAAGCACAATATGGTGCAACTTCTAATTAGCAGTGGGAAATTTGTAGGGCCTTCATACGAGGATCCATAAGTCCACTTGTGGACTTTCATTGAGCTTACTAACACATTCATTCTGGCTGGGGTGAGTACAAATTATGTGAGGCTGACACTTTTTCCCCATTCACTATTGGGGGAAGCTAAAAGGTGGTTAAATGCGGAGCTGTCCAATTCAATGTCATCATGGGATGACTTATCCAGAACGTTCCTTATTAGATTCTTTCTATCAGGCAAGACTGCGAGACTTCACAGTGAGATAGTGAGCTTCAAACAAAAGCCTAATAAAAATCTATATCATGTTTGGGAACACTTCAAGGACATTCTTTGGGATTGTCAACACCACCAAAAGTCCAATGAGGTACTTGCTCATACTTTGTGGAAGCTCTTGATCACAATACAAAGATTTTGCTAGAATCATCCATAGCTGGTGAAGCGCTGGAGTTGGCTTATGATGAGCCGTACACATTGTTGAACCATATAGCATAAGGAAATCTTGAATGGCATTCAGATTCTAGAAGTACCACAAAAAGAATTGTTGGTGTATTGGAAGTGGACCAATTCACAACCTTATCAGCACAGGTTTTTGTATTATAGAATTTGATCAAAACTAAGTTCAACAGCATAAAATTGGGAGTAGTACAACCTGCAGCCATAGTGAATGCTATCCAACAAGCTGCAAGTTGGAGTGAAGTATGTGGAAATAATAGACATTTAGCGGCTATGTGTGCTTCTAATTCAGAATCAGTGATGTGGGTGGGCAATGCTCAAAGGCCAAATTATGGTAATGCCTACAACATGAAGTGGCAGACTAAGTCGTGGAACTCCCAACAACAAAAAATTCAATAACCATAGGCACATGAGAATCAGTCAACAAGAAACATGAAAGAGATAATGAAATAACTCTTAGCTAATCAGACACAGTTTGCTATAGACTTAAAAAATTCGCAAGCATCCAGAGAAGCTTAGAGTTGTAAATTGAGTAGTTACAGCAAGCATGGAATACTAGGCCTCAAGGTGGTCTACCAGCAAATACAAAAAATCCAAAGAAGGTTATGGCAATCATCTTGAGAAGTGGTACAGAGCTACAACGAGAACCTCTACAGGCAACTAAGGAGGTAGATATTGATGTGGTGACCCAATGGGTAAATGATGTAGTTGCTGAAAAATCAAGGAAGTCTGAGTACTTGAAAGAAAAAGTTATTGAACTAGAAGTGATGATGACACTACCACTACCCTTCCCTCAAAGGCAAATAAAAGCGAAGGAGGATGTTATGTTCAAGAATTCTTTGATACATTCAAAGAGCTCCACATTAACTTACCTTTATTAGATATTTTGCAAAGTATGACAAAGTACACAAAGTACTTAAGGGATGTGGTTGCGAATAAGGTAAAATTATAGGATGTAGAAGCAATAACACTTACTGAAGAGTATAGCGCTATGATGGCATAAAAAAATTCCAAAGAAATTGAGAGATCAGAAAAGGTTTGCTATCCCTATTCAAATTGGGAGAAAAGTGGTCCATGCACTATGTGATTTAGGGAAAAGCATAAATTTGATGCCTTTATCGCTGTTTAAAATATTAGGCTTGGGAAAGTCTAAATCAACCACCGTGGTATTGCAGCTGGCAAATGGTTCATTAACATATTCGGATGGAATGATTGGGGATATTCTCATAAAGGTTGGTAAATTCATTATGCCAACTGACTTTACTAATCTTGATTTTGAGGCAAATGAACAGGTATCAATCATCTTGGGGTGCCTATTCTTACAACTTGAGGGGCCTTGATTGATGTTAGAGAAGGCATGCTCCAAATGAGGATAGATAATGAAGAGATGGTATTTTATGTTTACAAAGATCCTATTATAAATTCCCAATATAAATATTTGTAAGTTATTAATGTTATTGAAGGAGAAATGTGTCGGTTGGTTAATTACCCAAAGTCTTTTCGAATTACCTGATTGAGCAGTCCAAGTAGAATCAATTGTTTCCCAACATGATGAAGGTTGAATTTGAAAAAGATGTTGACCTTGAGAGTCAATACTCAAGAGGTCAGACACAAATGATAAAATGGTTGCTAAAAGAGAGTAAAGGGTGAAGGAATATGGCTAAGCCATTGTAAGGTCATACCGCGACACTAAATCATGCGCTGCTTAGGAGGCAACCCAAGTTAGTTAGGTATGTTTTCTTTTTAGTTTTAGTTTTTATTTCACTTAGTTTTTGTTTTTGGTTCAGTCACAAGTTAATCGAAAGTCTGAGTACCGGAAACCTGCTTAGAAGCATGGCAAAAATTGAATGTGGGGTCCTATGGATTCTATAAATGCAAAAGATGCTACTAGCAAGGCCTGGAGGCCTCAGGGAGCATTTATTTCTCTTACCTTTAAATTTACTTTGGGGACAAAGTAGATTTTTAAGTATGAGATGGGGAAATTCCCAAATTTTGGCTCAATTTAAAATTTTTCTGTAGGATACTCTTGTTAGTGCTATTTTTTATTACATTATGCAAGTGGTTTTGTTTGTAAAAGTATGTTAATTGAGTGAATTGCTACTTTTGAGACACCTAGGCTTTATTTTTTTTACTCTTGTACTTGTTGTCTTAAACTTGAATTCATTCTATTATTTGGTTGGTAGTGTATGATAATCCTATATGAGTGGAACATGCGCCATGTCAGTGTGAGATTTTTGTATATTCCTTGTTGCATGTGATGTCTAGAACTTGCCAGGTGTGTGTGAGAAGCGAAATAAAGAATGGGAGTTTAGGAGATTATATAGGTATTTCTTTGATATCCTTGTTTTATTCATTCTATTTGTCCTACCCTTTTGCATTATCCTAGTTAACCCCCATTGAGCCTTTAGCCTTTTCTTTGGTAGCCCTATATCTAGCCGAATCCCTTCTTTGATAGACCATAATTTGATCCAAAAATCTTCTAGGTGCTTTAATGAAAAATTAATTAAGAAGTTTGATAAATAAGAGGGAAAAGGTGAATTTAAAGCCCCAAGGTAATAGTTATTGGCATTTGTAACTGATTTTTGGTGGATGGATGTGATTTAATTTATGGTAAAAATGTTGCCATGTTTGTGAAAAAAGAGAAAAATTGATTCATGGGGTAGTAAACTATACGTCCGCCAAGTGTTTGTGAAAATGCTTAAAAGAGATGGGCCAAAAACAAAAGGTATGAGTGGATGAAAAAGTGTAAATTGGTTGCTGAAGATTGGTTTTCAATGTATAATTTAGTGTATTAAAGCACTTAGAGAGGTTATTCACTATTCCCAAATAGTTCCTACCCGTCCCTTAGCCTACATTACAACCGGAAAAAGTCTTAATTGATCCAAAGCTTTACATTATGATATTAGTGTATCATTTCACTAAGGGAAATCCTATGGTTCATTGTGTGAAACTTTTGAATTCCCTGTGAGAGTGAGCATAATTTGATTCTTGTACGCATCATGTTATAAATTACTTAATTATGAGTGATTATGGGCAACTCTCTTATTTTTAGGGGCACATGTTTGATGGATACGGGTGATTTGTATGATTTCCTTGATTGATTAATATGCATGATTTTTCCACTAGGTAAGTCAATTCTTGAGGCTATGATGTTTTGAAGTAGTGTTTATAAGCTTTAAATTTCGTAAATAACATGCCTAGCGTAGTAACTTGCATATACAAGTAGTCATTGTAGTACTAGATTGAGTGCCTTGAATTTATTAGAAGTGTAGAGTCTCCATAGTTGATGATGATTATAGTTAAAAGTTGTTAGAGGAAAACAACGCTTTAAGCGTTAGGTGGTGATGTAGGGTGTATTTTTGCATTCTAGTGTCACTATTCTAGTCGTTTTAACCTTGTTTTGGGGTTGATTCTAGGATATATGAGTTAATAATGAGATAAATATGTATAAAAGTGTTAAATCACGTGTTTACAATGGTTACAAGTGTTTTCTAACAAGTTTGTACTTCAAAGAGTCAATTAGAGTTCAAGGGAGAAAACTAGTCTTTCTAGCTTGAGGTAGTCCCTTTTCTAGTCTATCTTGATGAATTCTATTATGTTTTATGTGTAAATTATGGTTTAAATTATTTTATTATATGTGTAACAACTTGTTATAAGTGTAAAAAATTCAATTGAGCCAAGGAAAGAGTCAAAACATTGAGTGGAAGATCATGGAAATTTTCCTAGTCTAACCTCTTGTTTTTTATTCGTCGTGATGGATGTTGTGTGTTTGTACCTATAATTCGAGTGTTTTTTTCTTGTAGGATCCTTTGTGAGCTTAATATGATGATATATTGATTATATAGAGGCTGGAAAATCATTGGAAAGACACCACAAGACAAGGGATGAAAGGAGGAAGGACCAACACTTAACCAAAATTTAAAGGACAACTTCCAATAGCACCGTGCGATTTGGGTTTGTATCATGATCTATTCCTATGTAATATAGGGTATGTCGCATTATCCGTTCCATATGAATAGAGGGTGTGATGCATGGTCTACTCTACCCCTAGGCGTTTCAAGATAAATCAACTTCTACCCAAACTTGGCTTACCCTTATGCTATAAATGCATGTTGTATCACGTTTTTACATATCTTTTGACATATTTTGGAGATCAAGGGACTGATACACTTCCTAATTAGCTTTTTATTTTTTAATTTAGTTAATTTATGCTTTAGTCATTAATTACAATATTGTGATTACGATCACGATCATGTGTGGCTAAACGCCCTTTTCTGGGGTTGAAGCCAAGAACATGAGTACTTTAGTTTTAATTGGATTCATTTAACTTTGTGTATCATTATTGGTTGTGTGTTCATCTTTGATTTAACTATTTTAAGGATTCGTGACCCTTAGAATACATGAATTTTCTACCTTTTGATCTCGAGAGAGGGAATAGAGGATAGAATAAAGAGATGAACAAAGTTTGGGTTTTTATTCTTTTATGAAATAAAGAATTGAACTTAGCACCTAGGATAGGGATGTACATAGGATCCAAACTTGATTCAAGCGTAGGATGATAGCTTAAATAACCTAATTGGATCATTACATCCCCGCTCAACGATGTAGTTGTAAGGTTCAACTTAGGTAAAGGATTAGAGGTTGGGAAACCATAATCATGAAAATAACCCTATGAATCTACAACCAAGATAAGCAAGATAACGATGGAAATTCAATAACACAGTATGAAAGTTCGAAGTGCTTCAACCCTGGGTTTTCTCCTATTGATTGTTTTAAGATCATTAATTTCCGCATTGTTTATATTTCTAAAAATTACAAACTCTCTTTTTGGTTACGCTAACACTAAATTAATCTAAACTGTGAACTAAAATTGAACCATTGCTGAATCAAGACTCTATAGGATTGATACTTGGCTTCTTAAAGGCCACTATATTACTTGGTAATACCACATACACTTGTGTGTGCTCTTGGGCACTGTCAATGTTTAAAAATGGTTGGAATGAGGTCACCTTCCTATTTATAGATTTTATTATTTTTGACATTTTTATCTTGAAAAGAACTAGAGCCTTCACATAGGATTTTCTTGGCTTTTTTCTTGCAACTCTAGTATCAATTCTTCAATTTTGGCATCCTTCATTGTTTTTCATTCTGTTGGTTGGTATATCACAATTAATTGTTCAACATCAATCTCACTCTCATCTTCACTGGAAATCTCTTTAACATAATCATGCATATTCATTTGATTTTGATCACCACATGCTTCAATTCTTGCATTCAATTTAGTTTCAATCTATAATTGTCCATTTCAAATTTAATCCACACTTGACATTGCTTTATATGCAATTTGAGGGATTCATCCACAATTAGTATCATACTATCAAGTTGACCCTCATGAACTTCAAGTTGTTGAGTTTGATTCATTAACCATTCTTGGCTCACAATTTTTTTCTTGTCAAAATTTTCTTCATTTTGAGACTCAATTATCTCTTGCAGGAGTCTTTCAATGGAAAACTCAAAATTTTTAGAAGCTTCATCATCACCATATTAGACAAGGTCCCACCATTTAGCCAAGACTTCTCCACATTTGTCATTATTCTCCATTGTGTCATTCGACATTTCCTCTGGTTTCTTTCTTAGAGAGTTTAGGGTTTCTTCTTCTTTTAATTGAGCCATTTCTTCATTTTGGTAACTTTCATTTGAGTCATCACATATTTTTGGCACAACCACATGGCTTGAAATTTCTTTTCCATCAACTTTATTTTGAGAATTGAGAATATTCATGGCACTTGAAAGATTGGCATCCTCACCCACTTCTTCGTCATTTTCTTTTTCCTTTCCAAATGCCACCATGGATTGATACAAGATATGCATATCCTCTCCCAATTTAGTTACCCAGTCCAAGATAGTTTGAAGTATTACTTCAATGCCTTTGTGTTTGGCATGCCGTTCTTTCTTTGTCACATCCTGAGACCTATCAAACTCATAAAAAGAACCAGCATTTTCATTAGCATAACTAGGGGAGGGGCACAGTAATTAGGAAAATCACTCCAATATCCATCTTGACCGCCACATAAAGAACAGTCATATTCCTAATAGGATTGAGATGGTGCACATATCTCTTTCTGGGGAGAGTATTTTTAATTTTTCCAAAAGTGAGATCCACCATAATATGACATAGATCATCAAGATAAGATTTATAACCTTCAAACTCATTTTCATTCCATGATGCTATAGTGACAAGTAGACAAAAACAAAAATCTACCTAATACAAGAAACAAAAGAAAATCACAAACATATATTCACAGGTTTGAATCAAATCAAGTAAGCTAAAATTTCAAACTAACTCAATACACCAAATTATTCTCCGACAACAGCTCCCTTTTTTATAACAGTCAAGTTACTATTGAATAGGCGTAGCGTACATAGTCAATATATTTTACCCAACAAGGAATCATAGTCGAATCCACAGGAAACAATATGAATGGTAATCGAGTAAGCTCGAAATAAAATTAATATACTAAATTCAAACCTAAGATACAAGTATTTTGGGGGTTTGTTTGAAGATTTCAAATTTCATAATTTTTTTATTTTAAGACTACTATTTTAAAGGTAGAAACAATTAAAGATTAATCAACTCTTGATGGGACAAGGGGTTATGCCTTCCTAGGTATGGGTTCATGTAGGGGTATTTGATTATTTGTCCAAATTTAGCTAGAACTCATGGGTAGCCTAGTTCTAGAGGTTTTGGTGTCAATTCGTCAATAAAACACCAAATATCACAAATGGGTTCTATCGAAGATCTCATAAGTGTAACAATTTCACTAATCGATAGCCTCAATTAACATCTTTATGTCTAAGAGATGCTATTAAATGAACTAATTAAAGTTATTGTTTACATTAATTCCTCACCCATATCTCCTCTGTCAAGGATGATATGGTTTCTAAGGTAATTGGGGTTTGCAACCCCTAGTTCTTAGTTAAAATATAGAATTAATGCAAAATCCATATCAATCAGCTAATTAAAAAGACAAAGAAATAAAATCTATGCACTAATCATAACCCATTCAAGCATAACCACAAGATGAAGAATTAGCTACTCATAGATAGAAAAAGTAAAAGTATACCTTAATTTCCATCAAATTAATCCCTAGAAAAAATAAAGAGAATGCAAAATCTTAGCTTTAATTTTAATAAATCTTTAATAGAAATCATTAATTCTTTACTTGAGAGTCACTCTAGTGTTGGCTCAAGGGTAGTACAATAATGCTCAATGATGGTCGAAAATAAGTTGAAAACCCTTGACCCCAATTTCATATTTTCCAAATACTATAAAAATGTCACCACACTCTTGATCTTCTTGACCAGATCTAGAGTATATCCAGAGCATATCCATAGCAAATTGGCTGCAGATGGGGCTGTTTTGGCCATTTGCATGGTTGGACGCCCAACATATCCATGTGATTTTCAGAGTTTTTTTCTTTTACATTTCACCTCCCATTGACTTGAATGGCTTGCTCTTCTTCAATTTTAATATTTATCTACACAAATGAGCATTATACAAGAGATTAACACCAAATTAATGGAAAAGTATGATAATTTAAGCTTAAAAAGTGTTAATAAGTCATCAAATTGATGACTTATTAGGTACTTATACTGAACTTCTGCATTTCTTTCCCTAATGCAGACCTGAGTACGATCCACCAATGTTAATGCTATTCTCAAGCCTAGATGCTAATCTAGATATGGGGTGAACTTTCTAGAGTTTGAGGTTGATACTCCTCCATCTGCTTCAATTATAGTCTTTTGTATATTGTGACTACTACATATATGTATATTGTGGATACAACACTCTTGTTTTAGTTGTAGTGGCTCTAGTACCAACCTTATCAAGTCTTGAAAGAAATTTTTTATTATTTTGTCCTCTCCCTCTCTTGTATAATATGTTATATATATATATATAATATATATATATCCCTGCTACCTCTTTTATTACTGTTGCTATTAATTTCTTTCCTATTTTCCTTACTTTCTAATTATTAAACCATTACTTGTCATTTTAGGCTATGGCTTGGCTTACCTACTGGCAAAAAAAAAAAGTAAGAGCCATCATGACCTAAGAAATTGGGTCATGAAAGTTTGTCTCTTTATGTGGTAAAGTCCGTTAAATTTTTATTTTGGGGGATTTGATTTCTTTGAAATTTTAGACTGATTTTGGGTCTGTTTTGAGGCTTAGATCAAGCTAAATTTCTGAGCACATGATCCCTGAGTTAGAAGGGACCTAGTGATTGACTCAATTTTTTATCATAGCGGCATATTCTACAAACTTATTTTAGCTAAATTTTTTACTCGGAACATAAATTTGCTATATAGATATTGTTATTTTTATATAATGCCTAGATTTGTATATTTATAGTGTGGCAACAGTTGGAGGCCTCTCATATGTAAAAACTTTAATTTATTAGATTACAAGTGAGTTCGTTGATGCCCAGATAGGCTAGGCTTACCTAACTTTAGACTTGGCTCATTTATTGTATTATCACTATAAATTGCTAATTATTGGTGGGGAATTATGGTTTGACTAATATTTTAGGCAATTCTTATAATAGGTTAAGGTATTTAGGGTAAATTTCTACCATGAATTCCTTAGGCCTGATAGTTGCTCTTATTTAGGACTTGGCAAAGCATACCTACGGCCCTTGGATTTGAATTTAGATACCTTAGTATAAGTTTGGCTAGTTTCTTGGGATTTTTGGAGTTTGTAGTTTGCATGATCGTTTTTTTTAAGATAAAGTACCTTAGGATAATGTCATTTTATGTTGTAATAACTTTAAAATACTAAAATGGGTTGGTTGTTGGAATTGGATTGGTTTGCCACTACATTGTATTTATTTGACTCAATATCTTTGTCGTTTTAGCATCTTGGTCTTAAAACATTATTTTCAACTCGATAAGTATGATTTTAAAGAACTTTTAAGGAATTTGGGTTTTTTAAAAGGAAAATAGACTATTTAGCCCCCATTCAAGTTTGGGCACTTGAGTCCATATTACATATTCTAGTTTGATTCTAACACCCAATTTTACTACTTATTATATGCTTAGTCCTGGTTTGATTCTGGGATGTATTATTATTGATCTTTGGTTGAGAATTTGATTTGAGTCTAGTATGGTATATTGATATGGATGGATAAGGAGTACACAGAATATTCTTTGCATATCATGGTTTATTTTCATATTTTTTACAATTGAATAGGGTTTCGTCTATATATCCCAATCATCCTAGCACAACTAATATGTATAGATACTTGAGACACTATTATTGGTGATGCAAATGAAGATGGATATAGTGGAATTTGTATCTTAGTGTTTGTGTTGCCGGCAGGTGAAGGCCAAGCATTTGAGACTTGGTGATTTGATTTATAGGCTACCTATTTCTAAGTGGAAATAGGAGTAGATTACTATGGATTTCATTATGAGTTTGACATACACTTCTCAAGTTTTTTATAGTATTTGGGTCATAGTTGACCTATTGACTAGATCTGCTTATTTTCTACCTGTTTAGATGTCCTATAGAGCATAAAGGTTGGCTCAGATTTATGTTTGCAAAATAGTCTATTTGCATGGGGTACCTATTCCATTATCTCTAAAAATAGGTTCTTATTTCACCTTCAACTTTTGAAGGGCATTTATGGAGGAATTAGGTACCTAAATTAATCTTAGAATAATATTTCACCCTCATACTAATGGCCAATTTGAGCAGACTATTCAGATCCTAGAGGATATTTTATGGGTCTATGTTATTGATTTTGGAAATTAGTGGAATCAATTTCTTCATTGGGCAGATCTTTTGTATAATAATAGCTACCATTTAAATATTCGGATAACTCTATTTGAGGCATTATATGGTAGGAAGTACAGATCTCTGATATGGTGGTTCAATGCTTTCTAGGATAGGCCTTAGGGTATAAACATGTTTTGTGATTCCCTGAATAGAGTTTGATTGATTTGGGATAGGCTTTGGGAAGCTCAGAGTAGGTAAAAAAGCTACACCAACTATAGACTTCGAGTGTTAAAGTTCGGAGTTAGTGACTGTGTCTTTCTTTGAGTGTTGATGATGAAGGGCATCATGAAGTTTGGGAGGAGGGGAAAGCTTAGTTGTAGATATATCAGGTTGTTTGAGATTATATAGAAAAATAAGGATGTTGATTATGAGTTAACCATGACTCTATCATTCCCTGCAATTCACCCTATTTTCCATATGTTGATGCTACGACATTATATTCTAAATGAGTCCTATGTACTCTAGTGCATTCAGTTCAGTTGGATAATAGGTTTGTCTTCGAAGGGGAGCCAATTTCTATTCTAGTAGAAATGTCAGATAGAAGTGTTCCAAGGAGATTCCGATGGTAAGGTTTAGTGGAGGCACTATCCAGTCGAGGAGGCTACCTAGGAGACTAAGCATGACATACAGTTATAGTATCCTTGCATGTCCAACCCTTCATGTACTTCTTGACTCTTCACGGATAAAAGTCCTTTTAGTAGTGGATGTTGTAATGACTCTCAGGTTATTTTTCTCCTTTTTGTGTTTTTTATATTTAGTGTTTTCTTATAGATGCACCAACTCATTTATGACTTGCTGGGACTGATAGATTAATTTTTGGGTAGTTCATTTGGTTTTTGTAGCTTCTCTATCTTGGTTCTTTTAAAGTTGAGAAATAAGTCTTTAGTATACAATTTAAGTAAACGGACACATATGAGAATTTTGAAAATTTCGTTAGCTCCAGAATATGGATTTTAGGCTAGGGGACCTTTGGTTTAGTTCCTGAGGTTTTCAAAGTTATTTTGGGCAATAGAACAGTAAGTGTGGGACCTACATCTTGTTAAAACGACTTCTGGTGGAAATTTTGATGGTTTTGTTTAGTCCAGAATGTCTTTTCTAGTAGGTTATCATAGTTTATTTGCATGCACAGGTTCCAATCCTATGCACTTAATTGGTGTTCTTTTGGACTTAAGAAAATTACTGATGAATAACACTTGGTGCAGGCCAAAATGGTCTTCACATTTGTGAGCTATTGGTCACGTTCGTATGGGTCAAGGATTCTTGAATTTTGAGTTTGCGAAGAAGGACTGGACTGATCCCGTCTAGCTTTCTTCTTCGCATTAATGAAGGGTTAAGATGCTAGGGTCCTACATTCACGATAGGCATTTCACGTTTATGAATAAGGGTCCCTGGCAGTATAAACCGATGTCTTCTATGCTTTTAAGTCTCATTTTAAGTCCAAAACACTATAAAATCTACTTGGAGCTTAGGAAAACATGAGTTATCATTTGGTTGAGCTGAGAGGAGATTTCTTATTCCCATTTGATTATCTCTCTGCCCCTTATTCATCTATTTATGCGGTAAAGTTCATTAAACTGTTGTTTTAGGAAATTTGATTTCTTGAAAGTTTACGACTTATTTTGGAGTTTTTTTTAGTCTTAGATAATTCTCAATTTCTGAGTATGTGATTCTTGAGTAAAGAGTGACCTATTGATGGACTCAACTTTTGATTTCGTTGGCATGTCTCACGGATTGGATTTTAATTTATTTTTTTACCTGGATTATGAATTTAAAATATGAGTATAGTTATTCTCAACTGAATACTTAAATTACTATTTTGATAGCATGTTAGCAATCACAGGCTTCTCAAAAGGAAAAAAATATTATTTAGTGGATTGCAAGCGCGTTCGCCGACGATCAGGTAAGCTAGGCTTACCTAACCTTAGACTTTTCTCATTTATTTATTGGCATGGTAAATTTCTGATTATTTATGGGGAATTATGATTTGAATAATATTTCAGGCAATTCATTATTCTTATAGCCGGTTAGGGGGCTTTAGAGTAGATTGTTTCCTTGGATTCTATAGGCCCAGTAGTTGCTCTCCTTTAGGACTTGGCTTAGCATACCTAGAACCCTTTGATTTGAATTTAGATGCCTTAGTCTAATTTTAGATAGTTTCTTGCATCAGGTTAGATTTTCTGGGTTTGTAGTTAGCATGATTGTTCTTTTTAAGATAAAGTACCTTAGGATAATGTCCTTTCTTGTTGTAAATAATTATATTAGGTGGGTCGGTTGTTGGAATTGGATTGGTTTTCTTGTTATGTTGTGTTGTTCGACTCAGTATCCCTGACATTTTAGTTTTTTGGCCTTACAATACTATCTTTAACTCGATAAGTGGGATTTTGAAATATGTTAAGGAATTTGGCTTTCTAAAATGGAAAATGGACTATTAGTCCCGGTTTAAGTCCAGGAACTTGAGTTACCCCTTATTACATATTTAATTTTGGTTTGAGTCCGGCACTCAATTTTAGTGTTTATCATATTCTTAGTCTCAATTTGAGACCGACATGCATTGTTATTGATTTCTGGCTGAGAGTTTGGTTCGATTCTAATATGGTATATGGATATGGCTTGAAGAGGAGTACACGACATATTCCTTGCACATCATGATTTATTTTCATATTCTTTACAATTGTAATGGGTTTATATTAGTATTTTATTATTTGAATCTATCGTGCTTATGTGGGTTCGTTTGGGTTTGTTTTCATTGTGTGTACCTTCTAGACTTTTGGGGGTCCAATTGTAGTAAGCTACTTATTTATGCTTTACGAGTTATTTTCTTGCATTTCTCATGGTTTCCAAGTTTATACTATTATTTCTTTTTTGCCTTCTAGCTTATATTCGTCTTTTATTATGCTTTTACTTTATTTTAGCTTAGTAGGCCTACGATGTCTACTGAGTACCATATGTTTTGGTACTTATATTATACTTTCGCATCTTTTTTCCTATTGTAGATCCTAGTACAACTCATCATCATTGATGATGCCCTCTAGATGAGCTATTGATCGCAGATTAGGGTGAGTTGTCAACTCCGGAGCTAATCCAACTCCTTCTGTTTTAAAATTAGTATTATTTTGTATCTTTCAGAAACTAATTTGTACTAGCTTTATCAGGACTTGGGAGACTCATTTTTTATATTTTTCCTTTCCCCTCGATTTGTATGCATGCTTGTATTTTCCCTGTTAGTTACTTTAATTGATGTTTTAGCCTTGTTCTTCTCTTTTTGTTTTGGCCTTGTTCTTCTCTTTTTCGTATGTTAGTTCGTTACACGCTATTCAGAACAATGATTTTGACTTACCTACTAACAGATTTAGTAGGTGCCATCATGACCTGAGTTTTTGGATCATGACATGTTTTCTTTCAATAACTATTCATTTCATATAATGCATATTCAATAAAATTTGGGTCATTTATCTGAGTAACTTATATCATCACATTTCTGATCCCATAAAACAAGAAAATTAGTATCTTTTATTCATAATTTTTTTTCATTAAATATTTAATTCATAATTTTATACTATATAAATATTATAAAAAATATTAGGGGTCCTTAAAGAATTTCTTTACGTTTGCGGGAAGGAATTGACAATTTTTTAAGGATGAAAATCATTTACACCTCTTATATTTACTTTAAAAATCAAACACCTTCCTTAACTTTGAACTATAATCATTGCCCCCCTCTGTATCATATTCAATATATATTTAATATTTTCAATGTTCTAATTATGTAATATCTTTTTATATTATATATATTTGTTTTCTTAACCTAGGTACTTACCATTTTTATTTAAATTCATTAACATTATTAGTAAATAATTCTTCTATAAATTAAGCCAGAGGCCCCCGCCTAAAGTTTTGACCCTTGCTTCAAGCTCTGCTCAGGGAGAATGGCCTCACTCGATGTGATCGACGTCGCATCTCAACCTGTTTGTGCTGCGGAGCGAACACCTACTTTGAGGATAAAGAAATCTTTTCCTAAAGTTAAAGTGAATTCAAGCCGGTACATCATAAATGAAAAGAGAGGCTTCAGTTTCTTGCTTATCTATGAAATATTGCATTGTTACTGGTTTTTCCAAAAATGCATTTTATTGTTAGGAAATAAGACAAATTGAGATTTGGCCGTAGAAGGATTGAATTGTATCCGAAGAACATGGGGATACAAAAAAGTAATAAGAGAGGCGCATACATGATTAAATGTTATTTTTTATAATTAATATTTTTGTATTATATGTATAAGGATGTGTGTGTATATGTACTCACAGAAAATATGTTATATATATATCTAAAAATATAAAATTTGTGATATTGTTCACAGTAAATTTTAGTAGTGCTGAAAATTAACTACAACTAAAATTAAATAAACAAAAAGAATAATTTTACTTAAACAAATCTTGTGAGTGTAATTCTGTTGTTCCCTTGATTCTTCTCTGAGGGCCTTCAGTAGCGTGTTTCTCGAATCGTTGGATGATTTGGACTCCTAGAGACGTATTTCAATCGTCGGAAATGTCGAAAAGTGTTTTGTCACTTTGGAATAATCTCCGGGAAGAACTTCGTTGATTTCTCCTTGCAAGAACTTGATAGTTAATGTTGACGTTATCAACTTGTCAAAGTCCTCTTTTCCGAGTCCCTCCTTTTTTCCTCTTTTTAGAATTTTATGTTACCCACTATTTATAATTGTAGGGGTAAGCCTAGTTGCTAGTGATTGGCCGAAATATGTCACTTTGACACTTGGCGCCTTTTGACTGGTTGTTGAATTTGAATGAGATTTCTAGATTTTTTGTACATGTGGTAGCATCTAATTGGTCTTAGATTTGACTGGGATGCCACGTCACTTAATGAGTTTAGGCTTCAAGGTGAGATGGACCTTTATGAGGAATAAAATGGATTTATTATTTTTTAAGCCCAAAATAATTTTAAACCCAATAAAATATAGATCAAATTCAAATTTTTTATGAATTTGATCCAATAAATTTTATGTGTCTATAGATGCCCCCTACTTCAAGGTAGGTCGACGTGCTGGCTTGCCGAAACTTGGCGGTGAGACTTCAAGTACTCATGAATATGTTTTCATTCTCGTGACTTCAAAGGTATTTGTTTCTCATCGGTGCATCTTAGTTAGACCAATACTTGCGAGTGGTCTAACTAAAGTTTCCTCCATGAACTTTCATATCGTGAAAGTCTTCGTCAAAGAAACCAACTAATTGTATTGTGGTGATCCTCATTTTTTGTCCACAATTGAGTACAAAAAGTCAATATTATTTCAAGCGTATTAAAAAAAATTACCAACTTATTTTTTTTACTCTTTTTTGGATAAGTATGAACATGATAAATCACCACCTTATTATTTATTTAAGTAGTTTTTACTTGCACAACAATGTGACCCTCTCAATGTATATGAATTAAAAGGATCAACACAGCCCTCTCACTTGACATATTGCATGTATAAAGTAAAAAAGTTGACTTGATTTTTTGTACCAAAGGAAAAAATATTAACTTTCCTTTCGATTTCATGTACCAAAGAAAAATATCAACTTCCCTTTTGGTTTCATGCACCAAAGAAAAAAAATATTAACTTTCCCTTTGATTTCAAGAAAGAATTAAAGTCACCTCTAATGTGTGCGCAATTGCTAACACATTTAAGGCCTTTAACCTAGAATAATTGCGAGGCCTTAAGAAACTTTTGTTGTTTTTTGATGTGTTTATGTTAATTTTACAGATTAGGCTAATGGATAGAGAACTAAAAAGAATGGAGGCAAAAAAGTTGAAATCTGGAGAAATCTGAAAAAAGGTGTGGCTGACGACATCTGTGATAAGTCGTCAGCCCCGTGATAGGCTATCACAGTTGCCGTCAAACGTAACCAGGGGGTTGGCATGAAGTAAATGCTGTGACGACATCTGCTGATAAGACGTCAAAAGTGTGATAAGTCGTCAGGGATACCATCAACCTTAACCAGAGAATGGTAATTGCTGTAAAGCTGTGACGGCGTATCGTGATAAGGCATCAGAGTTGTGACAAGCTGTCAAAACCACCGTCAACCTTAGGCAGAAATCATCAAAATGAAAGAGGAGTTGACAACATCCATGACACGTCGTCAGACTCCTGATAGGCTGTCATGATCGTCGTCAGCCTGAGATAGCAAAAGCCAAATTTAAGGAGAATCTGACGACATTCATGATAGGCCGTCGCGGACGCCGTTGTCTATTTCGAGGAAAATCTGAAACTTTTAATTTTATTTCCTTATTTAGGGTTTACTATTTAAAGTCTTATTTGAGGGTTTTTATTCAGAGGAAATTATCGAGCTATCCAGCTATACATTGATATATTGACAATATACGATTTTTTTCTCTCTCTCTAAGAACAATATTTTAGAGTTTTGTCTTATGATTCAATTACAAGAACACTTTTGATTTCCTTCATTCTTGTAAGTTAATCTCTCCAGTTATGAATTCAAATTGTGTGCTTATTTCTTCCATCATGAGTAACTAAACACTCTTAACCTGGATTATGGAATCTAGGGTTAGGTCATGATAAGGTGTTAATTAATTACTCAAGATTTAATAAGTGTTAGGATTTCTTGGTAATTCTGAGATTAGAATTTATGTCTGTTGGTTGTAAACAATAGGCGTACCTACTTTGGTTTGCTTGAGAAAGAAATCATAAACAGTAAAAAGTGATTATCAACATGGACTCGAAAAAGTTTCGTTTAATAATCAGCGTTGTAACAAGGTTGATTAACCTGAGGTAAAATCTGGGTAGTGAGTTGCGATTCCCTAAGTCCGAGAGGATTAGGAAATTAGGCACTCAAATAGGTCGAGAGACATTTGAGCATATCATTGAGAAAGATAGCTTGTCATCCTAATGTAACGCCGTAAAATATCATCCCGAGACACCACACGGTGCCAAGGCTACACGTAGCCTCAAGCTAATCCTTTAAGCCAAAACACTACCCTTGGGTTCCAACACAACAACATACACGCTACGCTAAGGATATATATAAGTACATATCATATCACATCGCACATGGCACGGAATATCATTAGACTGTACATATGTGGAATATCTATACACAAACCAACCCGGCAATACACTAGTCTGACATAGCCTCTATATAGCAAAATCAACGAGCCATTGGGACAAACCCCCAACTGACTCAACAAACCAAAGGGATCACAAAACAACAGCACCAAAACTAGCAACTTGGTCCTCGAACCATGAGGACTCACCACTGAAGGAACGTAGATGCAGCACTCGAATATTACTGTCATGACTGCGGCTGAGTACTTGAACCTACATCATGGTAAGAATGTAGCCCATAGAGAAATATGTGGGTCAGTACAAGATAAATACTGAGTATATGGGGGCGCATGCAAAATATAAATAATATCATAAATTTCATAAAAACGTACATACGGACCATAATGACACACCTGGCTTGAGTGACATTGAATCATGCAACTCATAACATCTTAGATAGGAAATGTAGGATAAAAACCTCATAAATCATTATAGATCATCATAGGCAACTTGACTTATCACATCAAAACTCGAAGTGACTCGGTATTTCAACAAACATGACTCTTATGGACAAGGGAGTTTCCTATAACCAACAACCTCACATGAGCTACGTGGAATACCAACGTTTGAAACCCCCGTTGGCGGGAGCGTCATACTCTTTGCCAGGGAGTACAACCTTAAAACTGCAATAATCACAATCGGGCTCTCTAGCCAATAATATCATCATCAAACAACCCTACGGTGGCACATAGGTTTGGGAAAATACCAAATTTCCCTCTCGGTGCTAAGTACTACTCCCCGTTAAGCTCAGAACGCATTAGAAAATCTACCACAACATCACAAGGGTCTATCATAAAGACCAAATCAAATCTCTTTCTCATTTATCAAATCATATCAATTTGTGGATTCCTATCTCAACACATTTTAGCTCAAAACATTTTAATCTTCCTCAACATCAACAAGGTATCAATACGTTGAACCATAACCGACTCGACATTTGGACAAGGATATGAAGACTCAATATATTTTCAACAATTTAACTCATCAAAACCATCCGGAAAATACCAAGACTCATTATAACTTCAATATCAACATTTCTTAATTTGTCATCCATCTCATTTAAAGGTACTTGAGACATCAACCCATAGTAGGGATATAGAATTTCCAATATCAATTATAAATTCATAATAAGAAAATAGTGGAATGATAGTATAAATCAAGGCTTAACAAATTAAATCATCATACTCTCATAATCAAATACTTTTTGGACATAATTCTATCTCAACATCATACATATATCGGATGACATAATCCCATAGCTCATGGACAATAATATAAGATATAAAACCATATTTCTAATTCATGGTAAAACATGTAAAATCTCATGTCAATGTAATTCAACAAAAATATCGGGCATAAATCGAAAGGATAATCTTGTTCAAAGCCCCACATACCTAAAAATGAAAGATAAATATGAACTTCCGACTCCAGAACTTTATTCACAAAAATAAAGGGTGTTTCTCGAAGCCCTTAACATGATCAACTTGAATACCAAATCAATTTGAAATTTCTACGGTTCAATCAAGAGACATAGAAGGATGAAATTTAGAGTAGTAGGGGTTTGAGCCTTAGGAAATTTTGGAGAAAAATGAGTTATTGAATGCTCTTAATGGACTTAAATCCATGGTTTACCCGGATGGATTGGAGTGGGAATGACCAAAATTCCCTTAAAAATCAAATAATGTTAAATTTGTCTTTTGGTGGACAGTTTTAACAGGCTGAAGTAGATCGACCATAACTTTTTGCTCCAATGGCCAAATTGGATGAAACCAATTTCATTGGAAAGAGTACTTTCAGATATTTCTGTTGATATATAGTAGCTCACTTAGATCATTATGTACAAGGAGTTATGATCGTTTGAAGTTGACCCTAAAATTCGCCTAGCCTCAATATTTTTTCTGCACATTTACTATTCACCACTATTCACGGTTAGATCGGAATGATCATAACTCATCGCTTGAGTGTCCGTTGTGGATGATCCACATATCGTTGAAAATATTATTTGATGCTCTACGCGATGAAGGGTCGCATATTCAGAAATTTCACACAGAAAAATTATTAATCACGATAAAGAACAGAATTCAACATATTTTCATCCGAGATCTTAACGGAAATTTTTTTCAGGGCATCACACCTAACCACCATGAAAACCTTAAGTTAATGGTAGCATCTGTCATGTTCCGTAAGCCCTAGTGAACATAATCCTAGTTATCTCATAAAATATTGGTTCCAAACATGAAGTTCAACGTGATAAATAATTTTCTGCAAAACTAAAACCCCCATTTCAAGAAATAGTAAACTACCAGTGAATTAAATCGTAAACAACTTGAGTTCACACCCTATTCTCTGTGGAATTCGACCCCAACCTAGTTGGGTTTTATATTGACAACGATCGCTTACACCCATTCAAGAGTGAAATTTACGCGTTATCAACCTCCAAAGAAATTTCCTCAATATGGTAATATTTTAACTGATTGGCAATTTGAAATTCCCAAGGATCCTCATCTTCTAATTTTACCACAACATTCCTTGTACACAAAATAAAAATTCTTCATAGGAGCCTCTATATAAGGAGATATTATGAAATCACATCAACCACAATCTTTTGAAATTCGTAACCTTTGCAAAGATATCCCTTGGTCTCTTTGTGACCATGTATTTGGAAAAAACTACTGGTGCACCTCAACCTTTTTGCTAGCATTGGTGGACGTCACACAAAGTATAAAAACTTCCCGCAACATTGACCGAAGAAGTACATGGAGTGTCTTTCCTGATTTTCAACTTCAAACACTTGCAGAGTAAAAATTATATCTGACTGTAGGAATGTCCATATTTTGAACAACTCAGTTCTGGAGAGAATAGACTTGTATTTCTGCGTCATATCCAAAAATCATTGTCAAACTCCTTCTGTATTAACGAGAATCAATTTTTTAAAGTTGATGCTATAAGCTGTCATATCGTGACTCCAGATAGCATTTCATGATCACTCCTCTTTGCTTTTTTTTAGGTTCATAAAACAATGCAAGTGGTGTCGATATCACACCAAGCATATACAAACATTGTCTAGATGATTGGTCAGGAACCACTTGAGGCATCATTTTTTGAGTCACAATTTTCAATGAGCAACAACTAAGTGCTTCACCCATTTTCTCAAGGATTTGGCGAGCAATATTCCCTCTCACAGCTTGGAATGGAAACTCGAAGAAACTCTTTTTTATCCTTGGAAAGAAAATTTATGCCTATTTCCTTAAATCTTGGCATAAAAAACTCCTTACATTTTGTTATAGAAGATCAATGGTTGAAAACTAAATTTTATGCTAATCGACATCGATATTAGCCATGTTGAACTGAACTGATATGTTTCTCCCAATGTTGATCATCCCATATTGACGCATTGTGCCTTTGGTACTGACACTTATTGCCAGATTGAAGTTTCACGTAGTTGGCATCAATCTATATAAAATCGAGAAGCTTTATCCAGTCAACAATATAGATGTGTTCCATCTTTATTTTTTTTGTATAGGTTTATACAAATGGTCTTGATTTCATACCAAAAATATTGACTGGATTGATGTTGAACCATTTGGTGCATTACCTCCTTACAGCTTGATAAAAAAAGTGACTTGAAATGATCTGATTTCATCCTTGATAACATTGAAAGTTGCCCTTTTTTAGCTTCAGTAAGCATGTACTAGGCACACATCTACAAAATATTTATTCTCCAATGGGAGAACAAAAATATGAGTTGTTTGATTCATAAAAATAGAATTCAATGTCCTGATACATCTATTTTATCAGCTTTGCACAGCGTCGCGATAAATTTCATATTTTCATGTAGGAGTAACGAAATCAGGAGATGTTTTTTGCATTGGAAACTAGACTTGCAGAGCTACATCTCATGCAGGAATTAGAATCAAACTGCACCCAAATCATCCCAGATATTGTCTCAAAACCAATCCTCTAATCTTGGTTTGCTAGTTTTATCAGCTTTTCGCAGCGTCATGATAAATTTTGTATCTCGACGTAGGAGTATCGAAATGAGAAGCCATTTTTTGCGTTGGAAAATAGACTCGTAGAGATACATATCATAAGGGAATCACAATCATATTGCACCTAAATCATCCCAGATATTGCCCCAAAATGGATCCTCTAATCTTGGTTTGCTAGTTTGAAAAACTTTGTGCAGCATTACGATAAACTTCATATCTCGACGTAGGAGTATCAGAATCAGGTTCTATTTTTGTGTTGGAAAGTAGATTTTTAGATATACAATATATATAAAAATTACACTAAAATTCCTGGTGTATTTTTATATATATGTCATCAAAGTTAGCTTAGTTCGTACTCTGATGGCCTACTTTGCAACTTTGAGCGGTTATGATAGAAAATTCATAACTTAGCATAGGAAACTTTGAATCATGATCCATATTTTTTGTTGCAAAGAAATCTCTAAGATCTACCTCATATGTCAAAATAATGTTGAACACCTATACGAATTTATACAAATATATTATCAAAATCCGCATTGCCTTGCTGGTCTCTACACCTTTGCAGGTCTATGGTAAACTTAGTGAAGGAATGTATATCCTCATGTGATATCTATGTTAATGCAAAGTGTTATTGTCGTGCTCAAATAATAGTATATGTTTTTCCTCTTTTTTTTAATTTTTTTAAACTCATGTGACTGGACTTAGAATAGAAGTACTCTAAGCTGCCTACGTACCTCGAAAGGATCAAGTCATAATGTAGTTCAAGAATAATGAGTTAATTTTCTTTTTTTCTCAAATTTATTTTTCATTCATTTTTTTCTAGAAAGTCGTTCATAGTTTAGACTAATGCGGATCAAGAGTGACATGCGGTTTAAGCTCGTTCCTTAAGGAGCGTTTTGACTTACAGTTTAGGCTCATACGTCGAGGAGCATTTTTTATTTGCATTTTAGACTTGTGCATCAAGGAGAATTTTAACTTGCTATTTAGGCTTGTGTATCAAGGAGCATTATTGACTTGCAGTTTAGGCTCGTGCATCGAGGAGCAGTTTAACTTGCATTTTAGGCTCTGCGTCGATGAGCATTTTAGGGAAGAATTCTTGTATTGTAAATTTCCTTCCAACCTTTTGTAATGGAGTATTGTTGCACTTCAGTTTGGTATTTATTTCCCATATTGGTTGAAGCAGATTTGCACTTGATCTTGCGACGGCTTTTAGAAGTTGTAGTTTAAAAGTCCTTTGACATTTTTTTCTTTTTTGAGTGATCGATGTCCAATTATCACACTTGTTTCTAGTTGATAATTCATTTTGCATGGATTTTCCCATGATTTTCTTCAAAGCTGGAACCCCAATTGGATCAAAGCTCCCAAATTGTAGCATAATGATTTGTTCAAATTTTGGTGATTCTACGAAGCGTATGGCTTGTAGAGCTTTTGAAATTGAACTTTTCATATGGTGCAGTTTGGTGCTAATATGATTTGCATCAAATATACCACCATCATTAATGATGATATTTTTCTCTTGCATTAATGTCATGATCTTTTCCTTCAGGATGAAGCATTTTGTGGTGTGATGACCAACAATGCGATGAAACTTGCAGTATTTAGGATCGTTGACTTTTTTTTATTCTTCAGGTAGCTTTGACTTGGGAAATTCAATAACTTCTTTGTCTAGCAAATCATCAAGAATCCCAGGAACATCAGAGTCGGGGAAAGGATATACCCTTGCTTGTAAGTCTTCCAAGATTGGTTGATTTTCCACTTCTTGTATTTGTTGCTTGGGAGTTTTCTCTTTCAGTTTTTGTCTTATGGAGGCATTTGTAAAACCCACAGTTGTCGTCATAGATTCCCCAATTTAGTCTTCTGACAAGCCTTTGAATTTCGTGACTTCTTTTCTAGGATCAAAAATAGGTGATGCCATTCTATGATTTGCAATGCTTAGCTCCATGTCATGAGCTTGCGTAGCTAATTCTTTAAAAGTTTGAGGCTTAATTCCTTGAAGGATATATATGAGGCCCCAATGCATCCCTTGAATGCAAACTTCAATTGTGGAAGTTTCAAAAAATTGATCCTTGTAATTGAAGCTCAATGTTTACAAAAGATTTATGTAGCCCACTACAGGCTCATCTTTACTTTGCCTTATTTTTATAAATTCCATCATGCTGACTGTACAACGGGTGCTGTAGAAATGATTTGGGAACTGACTTTCTAGTTGCTCTCAATAATCAATTGATTCAGACTCCAAGTCTGTGTACCAATCAAAGGCGTTGTCTTTTAAAGAGCGAACAAACTGCTTGATCAGAAGATCACCATGTATGCTAGCACTGCTACAAGTTTCAAAAAAATGAGCGATGTGTTGCCTTGGATTTCCCTTTCCATCAAATTATTAAAATTTTGGCAGTTGATATCCAACTGGTATTGGTAAGCCCTCGATTTTTTTAGAATACGACTTTGAGTATCCTATGAAACTCTGTAACGGACTGCCATATTTTACCTTGATGGTGTTTGCAATCATATCTTGAAGTTTTTGAAATTTTAGAGTAGCCACTAAAGCAGATCGATCAACACATTGATTGTCACTTGACTTAATAAGAGATTCACCATCAAATTTTTCTTGCGGTATTAGATTACAATTTGACTCTCTAGGATTGTAGAGATCTAACTTACTCATAAGTTGGGTGATTTGATGATCTTTTTCTTCAACAAACTTCTTCAAGGCTTCAATAGTTTTCTCCATCATTGAAAACTTCTCATCCATGTCAACTGCATCAACCATGAAGGTGTTGACTTTCATTGAAATTAGGGAATTCGTTAAGTCTTCAAATTCTCCAAAGTTGCAGACAGTTTTAGATAGTTCATCTGATAACATAGATGCAAAGTTTCCCCCAGGGGTCGTCGTTACAACTAAAATTTAAGATTTTCTCACTTTCGTCATCTCCAAAAAGGTGAAGTATTAGGATCCATCCAAAGCACAACCGTTAAGATTGCATCGATTGATGGGGCCAACAAGTGTGATCTTAGTAGACGTGGCAGCTGTAGATTTCTTGCACGAAACTTCATTGATTTTTTCAAAGTCCATTGTAGTAGTTGAATTTGTGATTTTTAAATTTATAGAATGAAGAGATGGAGAGCAGAACTGCTCCCACTGGGCATGCCAAAATTTGTTCACAATAAATTTTCGTAGTGCTAAAAATTAACAGCAAGTAAAAATAAAATAAATAAAAAGAATAATTTTATTTAAATGAATCTTGTGAGTACAATTCTGTTGTTCTCTTGATTCTTCTCTCCTAAACTTAAAAATGATATGAGGGCCTTCAGTAGAGTATGTCTCAAATCGTTGGATGATTTGGACTCCTAGAGACGTATTTTAGTCGTCGAAAAGTGTTTTGTCGCTTTGGAATAATCTCTGGCTAAGAAATCCATTGATTGATCCTTGCAAGAAATTGATAGCCAATGCTAACGTTGTCAATGCTTGTCAATGTCCTTTGTTCCGAGTCCCTCCTTTTTTCCTCCTTTTGTAATGTTATGTTACGCCCTATTTATAGTTATAAGGGGTAGGCCTAGTTGCTTGTGATTGGTTGAAATGTCAATTTGACACTTGGCACCTTTTGACTGGTTGTTGAATTTGAATAAGATTTCCACATCATTTGTACATGTGGCAGCGTCTCATTGGTCTTGAATTTGACTGGGATGCCACGTCACTTGATGAGTTTGGGCTTTAAGGTGAGATGTACCTTGATGAGGAATAAAATGGATTTATCATTTTTTAAGCCCAAAATAAATTTAAACCCAATAAAATATGGATCAAATTCAAATTTTATATGAATTTGATCCAATAAATTTTACGTGTCTACAGATATAAAGATGTTTTGAGAAAAAAAAGTATATAAAGACTGATTATGCAAGGGTTAACTAGGTATTTCAAAAAGTCAATTAGAATTAGGAGGGGGGCGACTATTATTCAAAGTTGGAGTATTTAATTCATTAAGTAAATTCAAAAGTATAAATAATTTTCACCCATTTTTTATATGGTCTTAAACAATTCGTACTCAATAAATTAATTTTTGAATTAAAGTCTATCGTATATGTTTTTCACTACCCTCAATTACCTCTAAGACACTGTAAAGTTAAGGCAAGATACATCTTCAAACCTTCAAATTCTTTATTTCTTCTACTTCTTAAGTTGTATTCCTGATTTCTGTAAATACGATTTAGCAGAATTAGAAGATATTCCTTCCATTCTTAATTACTTGTCATTTTTGTTAAAAATAGATATTTTTTTATAATTTCTTTGTTTCTAATTAATTATCATTCTTACTAAAAATACATAATAAATCTTAACACTTGTCATTTCACAAAATCAAAGCATAATTACTTTTTTTTTCTACCTTTACCCTTAAACATAAATATGGAGTGATATCAGTATAATGCCAAAAGAAAATTTTAAATAGACAAGAAGAATAAATAATAATAATTTATTCAATTTAACATGTAGTTAATAATTTTCTTAAGTAAAGTGCAAATAAAATAGTAACAATTATTTAGAAATGGATAAAGTACTTGTCATTTAAGAAAATCAAAGCATAGTGAGTTGTTTATTTTTCATATTTATTCTTAATCATAAATATAAATATAAATATATATTAATATAATGCAAAAAATAAAAATTATATAAAGATGAACAGTAAATTAGGATAATTCAATTAAATTAATTTCTCCTTAATGCTTTTTTAAAAGATATGCAACTTAAAAAAATAACAAGTAAATAGAAATTGAGGGAATACTTTGTTGGGGATTGGTATAATATTGTTGACTTAGGTCAAATTATCAATAGCTTCGAAGGGATTTTCGTTATTTTCTTCCACTTAGTTGCAAGATTATTTACACCGGAGTTCTCTATTAAACTACTCCCTTCCTTTTAAATCAGTTAGCATGGTTATTAAAAAAATTATCTCAAAACAAATGTCATTTTTAAAAAATTAAAACATAATTAACCATTTTATTTTCAACTCTATTCTTAACATTAATTATTTCAAGCACTAAGTTGAATGTAAATAGATAAAGATTAAAAAATTAATAATGGATGCATTGGTCAAATCACACTCCTGATTAATTTTTTCTTAAGAGGTCGTTTGGTAGAGTGTATAAGATAGTACTGAAAGGGTGTATTAGTAATGTTGGGATTAGTAGTGTCGTGATTAATAATACTGGGATTAGTAATGTTGAGATTATTTTTTATGCAGTGTTCGATTTTATGTATTGAAAATAATATGTAATGTTATATTTTAAAAAGAATATTATTTTTTTCAAAAACACCCTCGACATATTATAACTTTGTGTATTTTCTTTGCAAACCATTATTATTCTTTTTTTTTAAAAATCAACAATATAACAAATAACTTGCTATGAAATTTTAAGATTTAATCATGTTGGGTTCTAGATCAAAAGTGTGAATGAAAATGGAGGGAACCAAGTGGAGGAAAAATTGAGATAACACTCAAAAAAAATGGAAAGTGTACTCAAAAATGGAAAGTCTACTAATTCTCTCACATTGGTGAGAGAAGGAAACTTTCAAGTTTTTATAATAAAGAATACTTACTCCACGTGGTAAGTGGGGCAAAAAACCAAGAGGTGCTTGCATCGTCGGATTTGGATTTGGATTTAGATTTGGATCAATCGATGAGATCTATCTTTTAGGACAAAATTTATTTGAACTGTCCGAAAAAAAAAAAGAAAAATACAACCAGTTTTTTTTTGTAGTTTTGAACCTCCATTAACGTCCATGCATGCAGTGCAGAAACAACTACAGAATGCGAAATGATGCTTCGGAAGGGATGCAGCCCCTCGACAAAATGACACACTGATTTAGGAAAGGAAATGTTTGTTCGGATGGTTGTGACTATCCAGAAAAAGACACAATGATTGCCACCTTTTGGAAGTGGCACCTAATGGCTATATAAACCTGTATTTTTCTACAGGTTTAGAAACAAAAATTTCCTTCATTAAATAAACTTCTTGCTTTCTGAAATACTTCATGTGATCATCTAATTGTTGAGTGGGTTCAAAGAAAATCCGATCGTTTGAGGTACCACTACAGTCTGATTATTAGGTCAATTTATCCTAGGAGAAAAAATTTGTAACCTCAGATACTTGAGGGAAATTATTTCCTTAAGGACACTCTATGAAGTAGGGGGACTTGGCCGTTTCTGTTTCATCTGATTTTCTGAAAAATACACTTTTTGAAAGGTATTTTTTATCTTGTATTGAGGGTGTTACATAACTTCATAAGTGTTCTTATTTTATACTTGAACTTGTGTTGAATTTGTTGTACCAAAATACAGATTCTTCTGTACCCGTAAAACAACAATCTTAAGGAAATAAATAATTTTTTAGAATTTGTATTGCTTGGTTTCTGAAGATTAAAGCTTTAAGATTTCTACTCCGTTTGAACTTAACTAGTGGTTTGAAGAAATAAAATCTCCATCACAAGTTAAAGATCACTCGTACGATTGGAAGTCATAAAAACTTCATCGTTAAACTAGAAATAAAGGGTGTTTAGACTTACTACAACTTTATAAGTAGTATTTCGATATACTAAATTTACTGTCTTGCTGTGACAGAAAAATGACTTCTGACAGTCAAGTGAATGATGCTACAATGACTGTGGTGGCAACTAATATTGCCACAATAAGTCATACGAGTGCTCCGCAAGAAATGGCACCAGTGGAGAAACCCAAAAAATTCACGAGTGTTGATTTCAAAAGGTGGAAATAGAAGATGTTCTTCTACCTTACAACTCTATGTCTTCAAAGACTTACATCTGAAGAAGCTCCAGAGATGACCGAGGTAAATTCAGACTAGAATAAATTTGTCGTTATGGAGGCGTGGAAATACTCTGATTTTCTATACAGGAATTACATTCTAAATGGCCTCCAAGATGAACCGTACAACGTGTATAGTGGAATGAAGATGACAAAAGAGTTATGGGGTGCACTAGAAAGAAATTACAAAACTGAGGATGTTGGAACCAAGAAGTTCTTCGTTGCAAGATTCCTTGAGTTTAAAATGATTGGCATCAAGTTTGTTGTATCTCAAGTATAGGAACTAAAAGTGAGCATCCATGATCTCTTCGCGGAAAGCATGAATTTAATGAATACCTTAGTTGAACATATTAAAAATGTTCTTGATGTTCACATAAATTTTATTGTAGGTTTGATTGTGAACGAGGCATTTCAAGTCGCGGGGATAATAGAAAAGTTACCTTTTATGTGGAAGGACTTCAAGAACTACCTGAAACATAAGAGAAAGGAGATGTCATTCAAAGATCTTATAGTAAGACTACACATTAAAGAAGACAACAATGCCGTCGAAACAAGATCGAAAGGAAACTCTGAAATAAGTGAAGCAAATATTGTAGAAGACAACCATAATAACTCCATAAAGCGGAAGAAAGCTAGACAGGAAATCAATCAACCTAAGAAGAAATTCAAGGGAAAATGCTTTAGCTATGGTAAGATTTGCCACAAGTCAACGGATTGTCGTGCCGCAAAGAAAGGAACAATGAAAAACCAAGCAAATATGGTTGAATCCAAGGTAGAAATGGCTGATTTGTATGACATACTACGTAAATACAACTTGGTGGAAAATCCTCGAGAGTGGTGGATGGATTTTGGTGCCACCCACCATATTTCCTCAAATAAAGAGTTGATTGCTGCTTTTGTTCTGGCTAAAGGCGAAGAGAAGATATATATGGCCAACTCCGCAACTGCAACGGTTCAAGAAATAGGAAAAGTCTGCCTGAAAATGACATTAGGCAAAGTGTTGACTTTGAACAATGTCCTGTATATACGAGAGTTACAGAAGAACTTGATTTTTGTATTACTTCTTGACAAAAATAGATTCAAATGTGTATTTATTTTTGAAAAAATTGTACTTAGTAAATGAGAAGTGTACGTAGAAAAAAGCTACCTCACTGATGGCCTATTCAAAATGAATGTAATGAATGTTGAAATGAATAAAAGTTCACTTTCGTCTTACTTTCTTGAATCTAATGATTTGTGGCATGAACGATTAGGACATGTCAATTACAAAATATTGCAAAAACTGATTAACTTAGAAGTTTAGCCAAACTTTGAGAGCAATAAATCAAAATGTCAAACGTGTGTGGAATCAAAGTATGCTAAGAATTCGTATAAGTCCGTTGAAAGGAATTCCAATCCCTTAGACTTAATGCATACTGACATTTGTGATATGAAGTCAACACCATCTCGTGATGGAAAAAAGTATTTCAAAACTTTTATTCATGATTGCACTAGATATTGTTATGTCTATTTGCTAAACAGTAAGGATGTGCGTTTATGCAATATAAAACAGAAGCTAAAAATCAGTTAAAAAAAAGTTCAAAACTATAAGAAGTGATAGAGGCGAAGAATATGAATCTCTCTTCACGAAAATATATGTAGAGAATAAAATTGTCCATAAAACTACGGCCTCGTATTTACCTCAATCCAATGGAATTGCTGAAAGAAAAAACCGAACCTTGAAGAAAATGATGAATGGCTTACTTATAAGTTTAGATTTACTGCAAAACTTGTGAGGGGGAAGCTATCCTTACAGCTAATCAAATACTTAATAGAGTTCCCCATAGTAAAACACAGTCAATTTCATATGAAAAATGGAAAGGAAGGAAACCCAACTTGAAATATTTCAAAGTGTAGGGGTGTCTAGAGAATGTCCAAGTTCCTATGCCTAAAAGGGTAAAGATAGGACCTAAGACAGTGGACTTTGTGTTCATAGGATATTCTAAAAGTAGTAAAGCATGTCGGTTTTTGGTTCATAAATTCAAATATTCGGATATCAATGACATATGATAATTAAATCAAATAATACTAAATTCTTTGAACACATTTATCCGTATAAAACTAGACATGAACAATCTAGTAGGGGGTCTAAACGATCTTGAGATGAACCAAGTAAGGATGAACATAATGATGAGAATCCAAGATGTAGTACACGTCAAAGAACGTCAACTTCATTTAGATTGGATTTTGTAACATTTCTCTTAGAAAATAAGCCTCAAACATTTAAAGAAGCAATGGCATGTTTAGATTTATTATTTTGGAAAGAGGCAGCCAATAGTGAGATCTATTCAATCTTAAGTAACCATACGTGCGAATTGGTTGATATTCCTCCAGGAAATAAACCTTTTGGTTCTAAATGGATCTTTAAAAGGAAAATAAAAGTGGATGGTACTATTGACAAATACAAGGTAAGACTTATAGTAAAAGGCTTCAAATAGAAAGAAGGCTTTGATTACTTTGATACATACTCGCTTATAATAAGGATAATGTCAATTCAGATGTTAATTGCCTTGGCAGCGGTATATGATCTTGAAATCCATCAAATGGATGTGAAAACAACATTCCTAAATAGATAATTGGAGAAAGAAATTTACATGGAACAGCCTAAGGGTTTTGTGGTTCCAGAAAAAGAAAATAAGGTGTGTAAACTTGTTAAGTCACTTTATGGACTAAAATAAGTACCTAAACAGTGGCATGCAGACCAAACCATGTTGGCAAATGGGTTCAAGATAAATGAATATGATAAATATATTTACATTAAAGACACTCCAAATCACCAAGTCATTGTTTGACTATATGTGGATGATATTTTGATCATCAGTAGAGACATTTCTGACATAAATGCTACAAAATGAATGCTCGAGAGCAAGTTTGATATGAAAGACCTTGGAGTTGCGGATGTGATCTTAGAAATAAGAATCCATAGAACTCCATAAGGGTTGGCATTGTCACAGTCTCATTACATTGAAAAGGTACTTGACAAATTCAAGTATTTGGAATTCGGTATTGCCAAGACTCCATTGGACGTAAGCTTTGCACTTCAAAAGAATGAAGGTGAAAGTGATTCATAGTTGTAATACACAAGAGTGTTGGGATATTTAATGTATATCATGAATTGTACACGGCCAGACATAGCATATGTTATTAGTAAGTTGAGTCAGTACACAAGTAATCCCAATAAAACTCATTGGATGGCAATGAAAAGAGTTTTAGGGTATCGTAAATACACTCAAGACTATGCTTTGCATTATAGTAAATATCCAGTGGTACTTGAAGGATATAGTGATGAAAATTGGATCACCAGATCAAATGAATTAAAATCCACGAGTGGATACGTATTTACTGTAGGTGGAGGAGCAGTCTCTTGATAATCATCCAAACAGAAATGTACTACTCGCTCTATAATGGAATTAAAATTTATCACATTAGATAAAGTCGGTGAAGAAGCCGAATGGCTCTGAAATTTCTTGGAAGATATTCTTCATTAGCCCAAACCATTGGCACCAGTATGTATACACTGCTATAGTCAAGCTGCAATAGGTAGGGCAGGGAACATAATACACAATGATAAATCTCTTCACATAAGATAGAGACATAATACTATTAAAGAACTTCTCTCTAGTGGAATTATCACTGTTGACTATGTGAAGTCGAAGGATAATGTGTCGGATCCACTTACAAAAGGCCTATCTAGAGAAAGAGTTGAGAGGACATCCAAGGGAATGGGTTTACGACCTAGGACAAGTTAGCATGATGGTAACTCTACCTAACAAACTGGAGATCCCAAGATCTAGGTTCAAGGAGATCAAACAAAGTTGTATCAGTTTCAACATTGTCAATATACCCAACATGTAATACCCCGTATTTCCCTAGCATACTTTAAATCCCTGTACGTGAGTATTCATATATAAAATTTTCAAAATATGCATTATTTCTCATATTAGAGCCAACCAAGTAGTGGAAAATTGAAATAGATTTCCAACAATATAAAGTTCCCCCAAATTCGATACCCGGGCGAAGAGTTAAAGTCATTTTAGTAAGATAGTGAACCATTTGGTACATTAGCGCGTCGTGCCAAGGGCCCAAATGGAAATTGTTTGAAACCAGTGAACCAACACGATGTAACCATGTCATGGTGAACTTCCAGTTCCTAACCAGTAGGAGATCACGATTCCACCACAACGCACCAGTGGCTAAAATAGCATTCGTCAATTTCTAGTGGCCCAACGCGATTGCACCACATCGCACCGGAGCTAAAAATTGGGATTTTCAATTTTCCAGTTTCGAGTTTAATTTTTTCCACGGGGCTATTTGGTCATTTTTCTAAGCCCTAAAGTCATCCTAAACACGAAATTAAAGCCTAATAGGGCATTATATGCCTATTATTCTCAAATCACTCTTAAAGAAATTCATTCTCTTCAAGAACAAGAAACCCTAACCTTCAAAATTCAAGGCCAAATCTCAAAACCTCACCATCAATCCTCTCAAATTCATTAACCCAGGTATGTTCAATGTTCATCCATGGGATCATTTCACCCTAGAGTCTAAGTATCCATTTTAGCTTGCAAAATTTGATCGTTTCAAGTTATTTTGATTTTAAATTATGCTTTCAACCATGAATCTCCATGAACTATGATTTTACACCATGAATAAATGAAATTATTATTGTCATTCAATTCTCCATATTTTAATGTTATCATTCATTAAAACAAATCATGATTTAGTGTTATTCATGTTGAATCCATACAATTACTACAAGTTCCATAATATTTCTATGATTGGATTAAACCATGAACTACAAGTGTTTGATAAAATGCCTACAAGAATGGAGATTTAATAAAGGTTTGTATGTTATGTCCTCTAAGCTTAAGTATTCATGTTAATATGATTGTTTTGAGTCCTGGGGTATTGAATACCCAAAAAGCCATAGCTTTTTACTTAGTCTTATCTCAGTATCTTTAGAATAACTTCAGAACATATTATGAGCATTACTAGATCAGTCAATTAAACTCAGAAAGAGTTAATAACTCAGTGTCATTCAGTTGGGAGTAGGATTTAGCATCGAGCGAGTGTAGGGATGGAGGCTTCCCCGTCAGATAGGTAGAGTCGCTGGTAGCTGTCCCTAAGCTCTAAAACTATGTAGCCAGCATAGGATATGAGAATTCACCTATCAGTTTAGGCTTGACTTTCTCACTGGGGTCACCCGTCAGATCAGGATTGACACCCTTAGTCCTTTGAGATAGTACTTTAGTATAGTAGAACCACACAGCTAGCATTAGTACCCATGGCACGGTACTACACCCTTCCAACTGGGGTTACATGTTGGACCCCGATTAGCTTAGATTGGGGCATGTCAGTTAGATGATACCTCCTACAATCTCAGTTGCAATTCTAGTCTAGTAATCAGTTCAGAAATTTAGTCTCAGTGTTGTTTGACCAAAGATACAGATATCAGTTATTTTAGTATTTTAGTTTACAAATTTTATGCAGTTCAGATTATATACTTGGTCATGCATCCCCTGTATCTACAGTTTTCACGTACCTTCAATATTTACAAACTTTTATACATACACAGTATTTATAGATTTTTCATATTTTATACATCTCCAGTATCTATAGATTTCATGCACTCTATTCAGTACTCCATATTTACATGTATATACAGACAGTTATTATTCCTATTTATAAAACCATGCATATTAGCATACCTTATTTGGCATACCAGTATATTCAAAGTACTGATTGCATACCTTTTTCTTAATCTATGATGTATTATATCATAGGTTCTAATGCCTAGTTCTCAGATCATGCCTAGACTTCTCATACTCTCAGTAGTAGAAGTGGTGAGTCCTCATATTTTGAGGACAACTTATTTTACTTCATGTCTCTAGTTCAGTAGTTAGTGGAGTTAGTTGGGGCATGTCCCATTAACTCACAGTTAGTTATTTTAAAGGCTTTAAGATATTACAGTTAGTTATTCAGTATCAGACTTCAGTTGACATGTTAGCTAGTTATTCAGTTATTTCTATCAGTATTTTTATCAGATTTAAATAGTTATTTCTTTAGATTTATAATTCATTATTTGTTTCAGATATTAAAACCTTATGTTATATCAATTATTCTTCTGCAATTATGATTATGTTATTCAGTGCTTACAGTAAGTACCAGCTCCTGAGTTAGCTTGTGGTCCCTCGGGACTATAAGCATCGTGTGATGCTCAAGGTGTACTCTCGAGGCATTACAAACTTGGTATCATAGCCTAACGTTTTAAAGTGTCCTAGGAAGTCTAAAAGTCACATTAAGAAGAGTCTTGTGCATGGGTGTGTAGCGCACTACACTTATGGACAAGAGGCTATGAGGCATTTTAGGAAAGTTTCCTTCTTTTAGTATTCATGTCATATAAGTGAGCATGAGCTCAAGTTAAACTCTAAGTCTAATCTATTTTTCCTTCTGTTTACAGAACATGCCTCCCAAAAAGAATAACAAAAGAGGAGCAGAAAATCAGCTAGCACCTCTGCCCATCCAGGCAGATCCTCTGGATGAGCATGTCTCTCATGCAGAATTAAGAGTTGTGTTCACCACTCTAGTGAATTCTATAGAAGATTAAAATGAATGACCAGCCTCTATTCAACTAACCCAGTGGCCAATACTACTACAACCAGGATTCAGGACTTCATCCAAATGAACCCTCCTTCCTTTATGAGAACTAAGTCTGAAGAGGATCTACAGGAATTCTTAGATATGGTTAAAAAGGTAATAGATATTATGGGGGTGACATCTAGTAAGAGTGTTGAGTTAGAAGTATATCAATTGTAGGATATAGCCCACACTTGGTTTAATCAGTAGAAGGTAGATAGGGGTGTTAATGCAGGGCCTGTAGAATAGGAAGAGTTTGCCACAGCTTTCTTAGACAGATTCTTCCCATTGGAGTTAAGAGAGGCCAAGATGTTAGAGTTTTTTAACTTGAGGTAAGGAAGCATGAGCGTGAAGGAGTATTCTCTTAAGTTTACTTAGTTAACTAGATATGCTCCTCATCTAGTAGCTGATAACAGATCCAAGATGAGCAAGTTTGTATCGGGTATGTCTGACAAAGTGGTCAAAAAGTATAGGACCACAATGCTGATTAGAGAGATGGAATTATCCAGGTTGATGGTCCATGCTAAACAAATTGAGAAATAGAAGACCAAGGAGAGAGAAAGGGAGAGCAACAGGACTAGAATGAGTAGTTTTAATTTCAGTCAGCCAAGGTCGAAAAGTGGTAACCGCCCTCAGTTTTGACAAAGATCTTCAGCCCAGCATCCTCTTCAACCAGTGCCCCAGTGCCTAAATTCAGAGATGACGATAGGGATAACAGTGCTCAAAGTCCCAAGGCAGTGTTAACAGTGCTCGTACAAATCCTCTATGTCAGAAATATAGTAGACACCATCAGGGTGAGTGTAGAGCTGGCAGTGATGTGTCCTTTGGGTGTGGAAATCTAGGCCATCGAATTCATGAGTTTCGGGTAGTCGCTCAGAAAGGTAGGGAGTTACTTCAAAAGGACCATCGCGTCAGTGATCAGTTCCAGTCGGTCGCCCGACTCAGCAGGGTGCCGCTTCCAGTGCTACCAGTGGTCAACGTCCAAATAGGCTATATTCTCTTCAGTCCTACCAAGATCAGGAGAATTCTCCTAACATATTTACTGGTACTTTGGTAACTCCCCGAGATCCCATCCCGAGATGGCTGAGCTGACTTTTGAAAGCACGATTGATAATACAATAACAACTGATGCTAACTTTATAAAGAAAATCTAAACATGTATCTAGATGAATCTAATGACATACAAACATCGTAATACTATAGGGTATCTCCCCCTTAAGACTCTATGTCCCTCTAAATACACTTCGCTGAAATACTAGGCACTGCGCGGGGGCACCTACAGACTAGGTCATAATTGACCAACTAAGATCTGAAACTCATGCATGACTCATGCTAGCATATAAGCTCAAAATGAAAGCAAAGGATCTAACAATGCATATCATAAAGATGAAGGGCTCATAACATACCCAGGTTTATTTCAGGGAACCCTTCCCGATCAAGGCGAGCCTGAAGCGCATGTAGTCTACCCCTTTGAGTCAGTACTCTACATTCTGAAATTCTATGGCCTGACTTACCACACCCGAAGCACACATCGCTACCGACTCTACACATGCCATTATGGCACTTTTCACACTCTCCACAATGTGGATAGGTACTAACACCACTAGCGCTACTATGGGCTTTAGAGCCTAACGCTCCCTCAGATCTGACACCCTCAAACACAGGTGCGGGTACGCTAGCTGAAGATGGATCTGGGACTATAAATCTCTGACCATGCCAAGAATGACTACCACTGTAGGTCCCTGCCTGAAAGAAACCATGACTACTTGTCTTGGCTCTCTTGCTCACTCTCTCTCTCTCCTTCATCTTATTTGCCTTAATATGTTGCGCATGCATCATTAGCCTAGAGATATCTATATCTCTATTGAGCATAGAAGCTCTACACTCTTTCAACAAATAACTTGATACCCCAAATAAAAACTTACTCATACTCACTCTAGGGCCAGCTACTAGGTCGGGAGCACACTTAGCTAATTGGTTAAACTTAAGACAATACTCTTTCACGGTCATTGAACCTTTCCTTAGATTCATGAAATCTTCTACCTTAGCCTCCCTCATATCTAGCGAAAAGAATCTATCTAGAAAAATACTTTGAAACTCTAGCCAAGTCATGGGAGCTGCATCTTCCCTGTACTCTTCTCCCACATCACTACCCAAACATGAGCAATATCCTTTAACCTATAAGATATTAAATCAACACTCTCCTCCTCAAAAATATACATAATCTGGGTAATCTTCTTCACCTGCTCTAGATAAAGCTGCAGTTCTTCACCTACTACTGACCCAAAGAATTTTGGCGGGTTCATTTTCATAAAAATTTTAACCCTGGCTGCGGCAAAATTCCCATCTTGTTGAGGTGGGACTGCAGACTGACGGTTACCCTGAACATTAGTCACAGCTTGGGCTAGCGCCTGGAAAGCTGCCCAAAACTCTGCATATGACACATTCTCATTCTCAGAATCTACTGGCTGTGGGGGCTGGTCATCAACCCTATGGACAAAATCTCTACGAGAAGGCATACTCTGTAAATGAAAGGAAGAAGTGGATTAGACTGAGAATCAACTTGAGATCATGCTCATTCACATGATCTGAATACTGAAAGAATGGAAACTGCTCCTTAAACATCCCGTAGCCTCTTGTACATAAATGTGGCGCGCAACACACCCATGCACAAGACTCTACTAGATGCGGCTTTTCAGACTCTCTAGGACACTCTTGAACCTTAGGCTCTTATACATAGTTTGTAACGCCCCGAGATCCCATCCTGAGATGTCACACAATGCTTATGACCCCGAAGGACCATAAGCTAATCCTTTATTGATATTTGTACCTGTGCACTACATAATATCTAAAATAATTGTGGAAACTAGCCATAAGGTTCAACATATATATGAATGCACAAAACTGAAAACTAAATACTAATACATCCATCTAAAAAGCCTCTAAACTGTTTGAACTATGGAGTTGATGGGACAGGTCCCCAACTAACTTCGTCAACTGAAAGTAAAAAAAACTGATGCAATAATAGCAAATTGAGATTCATCCTCGTAATAAGAGGACTCACGACTATGGATACTACTGTAGACTGGGACTGAACTATCGAGGAAACTCTGGGTATCGTGCCTCTGAACCTATGGTGCCAAATAAAACACCATAGCGCAAATGCGTCAGTACAAGGATGTACTGAGTATGTAGATAGGGTAAAGTTAAATGCATGGGCTCATGCATGCATAATATCTAAACTGAATAATCATAAAAATGCCACACGAGAACACATACACATACATGAATGCATAGACCATAGTCACAATCATCACAACTTTAGAGACTAAAACTCGAATATTGTTTTACTACAGTCTAAACTTACTACTGAAACTGAGATACTGAGACACTAACTCATCTAATACTGATGATTTAGAAACTGATGTACTTACATTGATGACTAAATTCTGAGCTTACTGCTCTCGACTGACAAGATTAAAGATCAACCTCTCTAACGGATGATTAAGGAAGCTATTATCAATAGTAAGGAAATGATCATCTATGAATCTGACAATAAGAATACTCAATGGAATCTAAGATTGTGATCAAGCCTGTCTGGCGGCATATCTCTGAATATGATATCAAATAACTGTATATAAGACCAAGCCTATCTGACGGGATGGTCCATGAATTAATAGAACTATTTAAGTTCCTCATAAAGATAGATAAACGTATCTGATAGCCCTAATTTCTGAAGATTAATACTGAAACTAAAATTATAACTAAAACTGTGGGAAGTAGTTACTTAACCGACATGCCCCAACCTACCACAGGTGGGGTCCAACCTATAACCCTAGCTGAAAGGGTGTCAATACCGTGCCATGGGTAAAGACCTCTCTCTGGTCAATCCTCTCTAGCGGATAACCCTTAGTAGGAAGTCGACCTAAGGCAATATAATAGTAAAATACTCTCTCTCTGGAGGCGACAGCCTTTTATTGATAGTGACTCTTGTATCTTGCACTGGCTACGTAGTTCTGGAGGTCAAGAATTGCTACTAACGACTCTGACCTCTGTCTTTCTGACAGGAGGAGCCGCCATATCTTCCCTCGCTCGGTGCTATTTTCTACTCCAACTGAAAGACTCTGACTAAATTCTTAACTGAACACAACTGAATTGAATCTGGTATTAATCATGTTTATCAAAAGATCTGATTGAGCTATGCTGAGATCACTTAGTTTTGTATCTGACGGAAATAGTATTGAATCACGGTATCTGACTGACGATACAGAGCTTGAATAGATTATTCAAATCGCTTTTGAGATTATAATTAAACACTTGAATACTATTGGATCTGATCTGATTACAGGACTGAGCTAGATTACTAGCAATACGGAGATTACAGAGATAACTGAGATTACTGAGATTTCTTAAGTTCTGTAACTATCTGAGGATATAGCATTCTATAATTCACTGAGATTTGATAGTTATGGCTTGACTGGAATTATCGTGAAACTCATACGGGCTCTAGATAGCAGCTAAATTGTTGGGTATAAATACCCCTAGGACTGGGTAACATAAAATAAAGCATAATCATTCCTCCATCATCACAACCATTCATTCATCATCATCATCACAATCATTCATTCATCATCATCATCACAGTCATTCATTCATCATCATCATCACAATCATTCATTCATCATCACAGTCATTCATTCATCATTATTATCAGTAAAGCATCTCTTGAAGTATTTAGGAAACATAACATACCTTCACCTTTACAATCATTAAGGTATCGCGTCAACCGTTTATGAAACATCAACATATACTAGCGTAGGGAAACATGCTACTAGATTATACTTCTTTTAACAAGGTCTTACCTCAAGTACTTCACACCTAAATCAATCTTGACAAGTATTTGGAAATCACATGATTTGGGGAAAACTTCATACTATCATGTCTCAACTTACTTGCTAACAACTTAGCATGTATTAAAAGCTTAGCATATATCAGAGAGTACATAATTGGGGATTTACAACCATCATATCTCAACTTGTTCACTAAGGTCTTTCAACAACACTAAGCAAGTATAGGTATACACTTGCTTGGGGATTTCATACTATCATGGCACATTTCACTCACTAAGGCATTTTATCAAACACTAGGCATGCATGGACTAGCTCCCAATTTGGAGGTTTCCTATTCAAGATACTATAACAGCCCTTATGCTAAACCTAAGCTCTTTATCAAACTTATGGGGGACATGCTTTGCTTATTCAACCTTTATACTCCTATTTAACATGAACACTTCATATAGAAAGCATTATTAAGAAAGTTCATCACCACCCTCACAAGAATTCCACATACTAGGGTTCAAGTTCATAAATCTTGTAGACAAACATGAATCAAAACTCAACAACACATGGAACATCAATTTCAACTCACATAAATCATTAACAACTCATAAACATAAAATCTTTGAATTTTAGAAAAAGGTACTTGAGATTCTTGGATGAAAGGGACCCAAGAATCAATATCTACATACCTGGGAAAACTCTTTTATTGAAGGTTCTTGCAAAGATTTCTTGATTTCCCTTGACTCTTGATCTCTCTCTTGATTTTTTTGTTGAAGAAGAAGAAATGATTTAATTTTTTGGAAACCCTAGTTTTTTGGAGTGGAAGAGAAAAATGGGGTTGAGATCCTTTGGCCGGGTATTTATAAAGGCTGGGGAAAAGTGGAAAAGACTTAAAAGCCCTTGGAACTAAATTGAAAAAAATTCTAATTTTACATGCTGGAGCGACGCCCCATAAATGCACCAGTTCACTGGAAATTAGACTATTAGGAAATTACATGACGGTGCGATGTGGTGGAAATTGTATGCCCCCTGGGTTGCGAACTGGAACTATACCGTGACGCGGTGGAATCACGGAGGTTCACTGGAAATTGAAAAATTCTGAAATTAAGCCTTAGCGTAACATGCCATAATCATGGAGGCTCATTGGATTTTGACGATCGCCATTTTGGCTGGGTCCACGACGCGCTAAAGTGCCAGGTGGCACACTGTCATACTAAAATGGCTCTAACTCTTCACCCGAGTGTTAGATTTGGGCAAATTTGGTATCAATGGAAAGCTTATTCAATGATATACATGGAAAAAAATAGAAATTAGGGAAATTCCACACGATTTAAAGTATTTCATACTTAGGAAGATATTTTTAAAACTTTTAGACTTGGATTTCTGCTTTACTGAATACGCTCTAAGGCTTAGACTGGAAGAGGAATTTGTGGCTATTACAATGTTGTAGGTCTTTCACTTACATATCTATTCTTTACTTGACCCTAGAGCTTCTCTTTCTTTTGTAACTCCTTATATAGCCATTAATTTTAGAGTCAATCCTGAAACTCTAGTAGAGCCCTTTTCAGTATCTACCCCAATGGGTGTTTCTATCATAGCCAGACAGGTATACAGGAACTGTCCGGCTATAATATTTTAGAAAGTTACTTCTGTTGATCTCGTGGAGTTAAATATGACAGATTTTGATGTCATTATTGGCATGAATTGACTCCACTCATGTTATGCCTCAATTGATTGGAGAAATAGAATAGTTTATTTTCAATTCCCAAATGAACCAGTCCTTGAATGGAGGGGTAGTACTACAACTCTTAGGGGCCAGCTTGTTTCGTACCTTAAAGCGAGAAAAATTATATCCAAGGGGTGTGTCTATCATCTTGAATGAGCCAAGGACTCTAATTCAGTGACTCCAACCCTTGAATCAGGTTTAGTAGTTAGGGAATTTCCAGGTGTGTTCCTTGAAGATCTTCCTGGAGTTCCTCCTGAAAGGGAAATTGACTTCGGAATAGACCTTTTCCTAGACACTAATCCTATCTCTATTTCAACATATAGAATAGCTCCAGATGAACTTAGAAAGTTCAAAAAACATTTGAAGGACCTCCTAAATAAGGGATTTATCAGACCTAAGATTTCCTCGTAGGGCGCACCAGTCCTATTCATACAAAAGAAAGACGGTTCTCTCAAAATATGTATTGACTACCGTCAGTTGAATAAAGTCACCATCAAGAATAAATATCTACTTCCTAGAATCGATGACTTATTTGACCAACTTCAGGGTGCCAGCTACTTTTCGAATATAGACCTCAGATCAGGCTATCATCAACTTAGAGTCAGAGAATGTGACATTCAAAAAATGGCTTTTCGAACCTGGTATGGTCACTTCAAATTTCTAGTCATGCCCTTTGGTCTTATAAATGCCCAAACAGCCTTTATGGACTTGATGAATTGAGTGTTCAAGCAATACTTGGACATATTTGTTATAGTCTTCATCGATGACATTCTTGTTTATTCCCGTAATGAGAATTATCAGGCAGAACACCTCAGAATCGTACTCCAGACTCTTAGAACTCATCAGTTATTCGCCAAATTCAGTAAGTGCAAATTTTGGCTAAGGTTAGTAGCATTCCTTGGTCATATAATTTCTAGTGATGGCTTTAAAGTTGATTCTCAAAAGACCAAAGCAGTAAGAAACTGGCCTAAACTCATCTATCCATCAGATATCAGGAGTTTGTTGGTTTTAGTTGGCTATTACCATTGATTTATTGAAGGGCTTTCATCTATTGCATCCCCTGTTTCTAGATTGACTCAGAAGAAAGTCAAGCCAATGGTTAGATTCCTACGAGAAGAGTTTTTAGGAGTTGAAGAATCGACTCACCTCAGCCCCAATTATTACTTTGCCAAATAGTTTAGATGGGTTTGTTGTGTACTGTGATACATACAAAGTAGGTTTTGGTTGTGTCCTTATGTAGAGAGATAAGGTCATAGCCTATGCCTCTAGACAACTTAAGCCTCATGAGAACAATTACCCTACCCATGATCTTGAGCTAGAGGCTGCAGTGTTTGCCTTAGAGATTTTGAGGTATTACTTGTATGGGGTACATGTTGATGTGTTTATAAATCACAAAAGCTTGCAGTATGTGTTCTCTCAGAAAGATTTGAATTTGCATTAGAGAAGGTGGTTAGAGTTATTGAAATATTATGACATGAGTATTATGTATCATCCAGGCAAGGACAATATAGTGGTTGATGCTCTCAGTAGACTGTCTATGGTTAGTGTTACTCATGTTGAGGATAATAAGAAGAAGTTAGTTTGGGAAGTTCATCAGCTTGCCCAACTAGGTATCCACTTAGTCGATTCAGCAGAGGGTAGTGTGTGGGTGCAGAGTAGTGCCAGATCATCCCTAGTTTCTGAGGTGAAGGAAAAATAGGATAGAGATCCTAGTTTAGTGAAGTTGAAGGAGTCAGTTCGAGATCAGAAGGTAGAGGTTTTCTCCCACGGGGGAGATGGTGTGTTGCATTTTCAGGGTAGATTGTTTGTGTCGTATATTGATGAGTTAAGACAGCAAATTCTTGCAGAAGCGCATGGCGTGTGCTACTCAATTCATCTAGGGGCCACTAAGATGTACCTGATTTATGGGATATCTATTAGTGGAGTAGGATGAAGAGGGATATTGCAGAGTTTGTAGCTAAGTGCTCTACATATCAGTAGGTTAAGATTAAGTACTAGAAGCCTAGTGGGTCCATGTAAAAGTTTAGTATTCCCACATGGAAATGGGAAGAAGTGAACATGGACTTTGTGATGGGTTTGCCTCATACTAGTCATCAGTATAATTCTATATGGGTTATCATAGATAGAATGACCAAGTCAGCTCATTTTTTGCCAGCCTATACCACTTATTCAGCCGAGGACTATGCCAAACTCTATATCATAGAGTTGGTCAGGTTACACAAAGTCCCTGTATCTATTATCTCAGATAGAGGTACCCAGTTTACCTCTTACTTCTGGAAAGCATTCCAAAAAAGTCTTGGTACCCAGGTTCACCTCAATATAGCCTTCCACCTTTAGACAGACGGTCAAGTAGAAAGGACCATTCAGACTCTTAAGGATATACTAAAAGCATGCATAGTTAATTTTAAAGGTAGTTAGGATAACCACTTTTCTTTGGTTGAGTTCTCATATAATAATAGTTATCATTCCAGTATCCAAATGGCTCTGTTTGAGGTTCTTTATGATAGAAGATGTAGATCTCCAATTATTTGGTTTGAAGTAGGTGAGGCCACAATAGTAGGGCTTGACTTAGTGTTTGATGCCTTAGAGAAGGTTCAGCTAATCAGAGAAAGACTTAGGACAGCCCAGAGCCGACAAAAATTGTATGCAGATGTGAGGAGAAAATATCTCGAGTTTGAGGTTAGTGATTTTGTGTACATAAAAATCTCTCCCATGAAAGGAGTAAAGAGATTTGGCAAAACAGGGAAAATCATTCCTCGATATGTCGGTCCTTATAGAATTTTTATTCGTTTCGAAAAAGTATCTTACGAGATTGAGTTGCCTTCGGATCTAGCTTCAGTACACCCTGTGTTCCATGTCTCGTTATTGAAGAAGTGTATTGGTGACCCAACTGTAGTTGTTCTCTTAGAAAATGTAGATATTTAGAACAGTCTCTCCTATAGTGAGGTTTCAGACAAAATTCTTAATCATTAAGTTCATAGACTAAGGAATAAAGAAGTTTCACTGGTCAAAGTTCTGTGGCAGAATTAGTCCGCTGAGGGAGCCACTTGAGACACAGAAGCAAATGTGCGGACCAAGTACCCTCATTTTTCTCCACGAATTCAAATTCAATTTAAGTTATTAATCGTCTTAATATGTCTCTTTATTATGTTCAGTTTCAGTTGCAGATCATGTTTATGTCAATCGTACATTTATGAACCAGTTCAGTCATGCATCCACGCATCAAATATGCATGTTCAGTATATAAGCCCAGTCCATCAGTTTTCTCAGCTTAACCAGTCTCATTCGAGGACAAATGATCCCAAGGGGGAGATATTATAATACCTCGTATTTCCCTAGCATACTTTGAATCCTTGTCATATATAAAATTTTCAAAATACTTATTGTTTCTCAGTTTAGAGCCCACTAAGTAGTGGAAAATTAAATTATCTTTCCAATAGTATAAAGTTCCCCCAAATTCGATACCTGGGCAAAGAGTTAGAGCCATTTTAGTAAGACAGTGAACCATTTGGTACATCAGCGCATCACGCCAAGGGTCTGAATGGCAATTATCTGAAACCAGTAAGACAACGCAATGTCACTGCATCGTGGTGAACTTTCAATTCCCAACCAATGGGAGATCATGATTCCACTGTGATGCGCCAGTGTCCAAAATGGCACTCGTCAATTTCCAGTGGCCTAACGGATCGCACCACGTGGCATCGGAGCCAAAAATTAGGGTTTTCAATTTTCCAGTTTTGAGTTTAATTTTTTTCAAGGGGATGTTTGATCATTTCCCTGATCCTTAAAGACATCCTAATCACAAAATTAAAGCCTAATAGGGCATTATATGCCCATTATTCTCAAATCACTCTTAAAGAAATCCATTCTTTTCAAGAACAAGAAACCCTAACCTTCAAAATTCAAGGTCAAATCTCAAGAACTCACCATCACTTCTCTCAAATTCATTAATTCAGGTATGTTAAATGTTTATCCATGGGTTCCTTTCACCCATGGAGTCTATGTATCTGTTTTAACTTGCAAAAGTATGGTCTTTTCAAGTTATTTTGATTTTAAGTTATGCTTTCAACTATAAATCTCCATGAACTATGATTTTACACCATGTATAAATGAAATTATTGTTGTCATTCAATTCTCCTTGTTTTAATGTTATCATTCATTGAAGTAAATCATGATTTAGTACTATTCATATTGAATCCATGCTATTACTACAAGTTCCATAATATTCCTATGATTTGATTAAACCATGAACTATAAATGTTTGATAAAATGCCTACAAGAATAAAGATTTGATAAAGGCTTGCATGTATGTCCTCTAAGATTAAGTATTCATGTTACTATGATTGTTTTGAGTCCTGAGGTGTTGAATAGCCGAAAACCATAGTTGTTTACTTAGTCTCATCTTAGTATCTTCAAAATAACTTTAGAACATATTATAAGCATTACTATATCAGTCAGTCAAACTCAGAAATAATCAATAACTTAGTGTCATTTAGCTAGGATTAGGATTTAGCATCGAGCGAGTGTAGAGATGGCGGCTTCCCCGTCAGATAGGTAGAATCGCTAGTAGTAGTCCCTAAGATCCAGAACTACGTAGTTAATGTAGGATATGAGAAGTCACCCATCAGTTTAGGCTTGACTTTCTCACTGGGTTCACCCATCAGATTAGGCTTGACACCCTTAATCCTTTGGGACAGTACTTCAATATAGTAGATCCACACAGCCAGCATTAGTACCCGTGGCATGGTACTGACACCTTTTCAACTAGGGTTACAGGTTTGACCTCAATTAGCTCAGATTGGGGCATATCGGTTAGATGATACCTCCCACAATCTCAGTTACAGTTCTAGTCCAGTAATCAATACAGATATTCAATCTCAGTGTTGTTTTACTAAAGCATACAGATATTAGTTATTTCAGTTTATAGATTTTATGCAGTTCAGATTATATGTTTGATCATGTATCCCCTGTATCTACAGATTTTATGTGCCTTCAATATTTACAGACTTTCATGCATACACAGTATTTATAAATTTTTCATATTTCATGCATCTCTAGTATCTACGGATTTCATGCACTCTATTCAGTAGTCCATGTTTACATGTATATCCAAACAGTTATTATTCCTGTTTATGAAACCATGCATATCAACCTACCTCATTTGGCATACCAGTACATTCAAAGTACTGATCGCATACCTTTTTATTACTCTATGATATATTATATCGTAGGTTTTGATGCCCTGTTTTTGGATCGCGCCTTGACTTCTCAAACTCTCAGCAGTAGCAGTGGTGAGTCCTCATATTTTGAGGATAGATTATTTTACTTCATGTCTCTAGTTCGGTAGTTAGTGGAGTTAGTTGGGGCATGTCCCATCAACTCATAGTTAATCAGTTTAGAGGCTTCAGGACATTACAGTCAGTTATTCAGTATGCAGACTTTAGTTGACATGTTAGCTAGTTATTCAGTTATTACTATTAGTAATTTTATTAGATTCAGATAGTTATTTCTTTAGATTCATAATTTAGTATTTGTTTCAGATATTAAAACCTTATGGCATATCAAATATTCTTCCGTATTTATGATTATGTTATTCAGTGCTCACAGCAGGTACCGGCTCATGGGTTAGCTTATGGTCCCTCGGGACTGTAAGCACTGTGTGATTCCCAAGGTGTATTCTCGGGGCATTACACAACCCATTGTCATGATGTAGACAATGTTTAGTAAACAAGGATAAGACTTATGGAGTGAAGTCTTTTAATGATTAGCTAAGTTTGGCATATTTGACCAAATTGTTTAATCTATAGGATTGAACGTTTAGAAATCACCTATGTTGGGGCGAAGTGGAAGTCGCTTCAAAGAGAATGTTAGTAAAGGCCTATTTCTAAGCTCTTATGAGACTGGGATGTGTTCATGGCTGAAACAAACAAAACCATGAGAACCATAAATAGTAAAAGGTTGGTTGTGTGACATGCATTGTCTAGGTGTGCATTAAATCTCGACGATTCAAATATATCAATCTAACGATTGACCGAGTGCATTCGATACATGTTCACTACTAAAGTTCAAGGAAAAACCCACTTATCCAGATTCAATCAATCTTTTTTTGATGATCACATACTTTTTCGTAAAGTTTTATGAAAAAAATAGTCATTCCCCATTCATGTGGGGGATTGTTGGGTTCTAGATCAAAAGTGTGAATGGAAAATGAAGGAAAAAATTGAGATAACACTAAAAAATATAAAAAGTGTACTCAAAAATGAAAAGTTTACTAATTCTCCCACATTGGTGGAAGAAGGAAACTTTCAAGTATTTATAATAAGGAACACGTACTCCACATGATAAGTGAGACAAGAACCAAGAGGTGTCTTGTGCTGTCGTCTTCATCGCTCGTTCACTTCGGCTTTGGTTTCGATTTTGGCTTCGATTTGGATTTGGAAAATGATTGATCGATGAGATCTATCCTTTTGGACAAAATTTATTTAAACAGTCCAAAAAAACAAAGGAAAAACGCGACTAATTTTGTTTTTAGTTTTGAACCTCCATTAACGTGTATGCATGCAGTGTAGAAATAACTGCAGAATGCAAAATAATGCTTCGGAAGGGATGCAGCCCTTCAATGAAAAGACACACTAATTCAGAAAAGGAAATTTCTGTTCAGATGGTTGTGACTGTCCAGAAAAAGACACAATGATTTCCACCTTTCGGAAGAGGCACCTAATGGCTATATAAACCTGCATTTTTCCATAGGTTTAGACAAGAAAATTTCCTGCATTAAAAACACTTCTTGCTTTCTAAAATACTCGCTCGGCTCGCTCAGCTCGACTTCGGCTTCGGCTTTAAATTCAGATTCAGATTTGGATTTGGATTTTGATTTATCGAATGATCGATCGATGAGATCTATCTTTTTGGATAAAATTTATTTGAACAGTCGAAAAAACCAAAGGAAAAATGCAACCAGTTTTGTTTGTAGTTTGGAACCTCCATTAATGTGCATTCGTGAAGTGCAAAAATAACTGAAAAATGTGAAATGATACTTCGGAAGAGATGCAGCACTTCGATGAACTGGCACACTAATTCAGGAAAGGAAATGTCTATTCGGATGGTTGTGACTCTCCAGAAAAAGACACAATGATTGCCACCTTTTGGAAGGGGCACCTAATGGCTATATAAACCTACATTTTTTCACTAGTTTAGACACGAAAATTTCCTTCATTAAAACACTTCTTGCTTTCTGAAATACTCCGTGTGATCATCTAATCGTTGAGTGAGTTCAAAGAGAATCCGATCTTTTGAGGTACCACTACAGTCGGATTTTTAGACCATTTTATACTGGAGGAAAATTCCGTAACCTCGGGTACTTGAGGGGAATTATTTCCTTAAGGACATTCTGTGAAGTCGGGGGACTTGGGCTTTTTTGTTTCATCTAATTTTCTAAAAAACACACTTCTTTGAAAGGTTTTTTGATCTTGTGTTGAGGGTGTTACATAACTTCATAAGTGTTCTTGTTTTATACTTGAACTTGTGTTGAAGTTGTTATGCCGAAATACAGATTTTTGTGTACCCGTAAAACAACAAATCATTCACTTGCAAGAATTATATTTTTTGGTTATCTTTTATTTATTTGTTCACCATTTGTTTGTTGTTCCCACTTTGTGGTGTTTTTAAGTTGGAGGGAGGTACATGTAACTTTTGAATGAGACAATAGAATCATTAATAACATAAAATTGTGTTCCGTAAAGTGTTAAAGCTAAGTAAAAAAATTATTTTTATTTGTGAATATCCTATTTTAAAAATTAAAGCTTGTGTACAATCATGCAATTTGTATTCAAATTTTGACCAATAAGTATTTTTTTAAAATTTAATGGAGTAGTTTTTTATGACAAATTATTTGGAGGGATATTATTATCTTGATAACTTGAAAAGAAGTAACTTGCATTGAATAATTGAAAAAGATTTAGAAAAAATATTAAAGAAATTTGAGGGCATTTTTGTCTTTACTCATGAGTATCCATGGATTACTAATCCTACCAAATTGGATGTATTAGTTATACACCCTATAATACCATGTAGGATGTATAACTAATCCATTTATTAGTTATAAATTGCTTCAACTGTGTTATCAAATGATGTGTTAAATAATCCCACCATTTAATTCATGAATTATCCAAATAATTCACCTTACCAAACGGCTCCTAAGAGTTCTAAAACTTTTATCGGCATTAGTTAATCAGTGGTGGAGCAGAGTTTTCAATAAAGGGGTTCATAATCGAAAGAAGTAAGCAACACGAATTGACCGAAAGGGGGTTTAACATTAACTATATATACATAAAAAATAATTTTAACTAGGTATAAATAGTAAAAATTTTCATCGAAGTCCACTAGCCATAAGGTGGCTCCGCCCCTATAGTTAATTGTTATTGGATCTAATGTCGCTGTAGACTTTAAAAATATTTACAAAAAGTATTAAAATATAATTATCATTAATAATTACATCTAAAAATATAATTTAGCCATAAGTAAATTATTCTCGCTAAATATTTTTTTATGTAGTGTTAATGCAATATAATCAATAGTATTCAATCGTGCATTCTTGAATGTGTTGGTTATTTTTTACTATTATTTTTTCTTTTGCTAATTCCATGAACTAATTACTCCTATATATATATATATATGTAGCAAGCAGTTGACGGTTGTCATGTCTATTTTCAGTTGTCTACTTTTGGTTGAAGGTATTTTTATAATTTCATATTTTGATTTTAATTTAATTATTTCATTTTTAATTTTAAATTGTTATATATTTCAAAATTGTGTAAATACTATTATAAATTATAATAATTAATTTAAATTATTTAGAGACACATAACAAATTTTAATTAACTCAAGATTCTATCAATGGAATATAAATTGGGATATATTATATAAAAATTTCGTGAAAAGTAATATAAATCACAATAATGGAACATAATTCAAGATACATTATTTAAAAAATTCATGAAAAATAATATAAATCACAATAATTATCAAACAAAAATATTTGAAAGATGTATAAAAAATTTGCTTGACTTTTCAAATTCTATCGATGTCATATAAATTGGGATAGAGGAAGAATTACATAGAAAGTCATATGAATCATATATAATTAACAACTTAAAATATCTAACACTATATTACAAATTTAATTGAAAAATAATAATTTTTTTATATATTTTTAAATATTTTACGTTATTAG